>NC_092861.1:50298223-50340098 GCF_032062135.1 Pyxicephalus adspersus
ACTAAATGGATGACATAGTATTTCCCCTTTCTTGTAATACTACAGGGACAGTGATTGGAGACTCGCCCGCGTTGTGTAACATTTCCTTCCTCAAGTTTGCTTTCCTTCCTCAAGGGGAGGGCAGCTTGATGCTTATTCTTAGTCTTACGGCCCTATACTCCTCGACAAATAGTCAGGGGATTATTTCTCTTCTGTTTTTTATCTTCTTTTGATCTTTTTTTTTCTTTTATATATCTCTTCTGTATTCGTAACCCTTTTTCCCACCTCCTAAACTAGGTCCCTTCCTCCCATATATTTGCAAATTTGGTAGGAGCAGGTATTATCTGCATTGCTTTGTATGCTTCCAAAACTCATGTCTAATAATGCTAAGGGTCCTAATTCCCCATTTTAGCGTTCTAGCTAAAGCTTCATTAGCTTGGCTTCTCGGTGAGGTATATATGTGATAAAAGAGTTTGACTAGACAAGTGTAACTGTCTAAGAAAGGGAGGGGATAGCTATTTGCAGGCACTATACTATCTTTGGCAGTTTCTCTTTTAGTAAGTCTTCAGTAGAGACTGAGAGCGTCACTATACTGAATCTCATTGGGAACTAGGTTTCATAGGGTATCAATAGAAAAAAAAATACATTACAGTAATTACTTTCTATAAGAGTACCTACCACCTTGGATAAGACTCAGTGTAAGAACTGTGTAGTACATAGGATGTGGTGAAACTAGAGACTGTAGACACTGTTTGGTTTGACATAGTTGTTTTATATTGAGGAGGATGGCTTGAACGGGTACAAGACAGTGTAGGTGATCCAGGTAAAACTACACTTACACATGTTCAAAGATTTTATGTAGGTTTCATATTTATTTATCTCAATTACACTCTGCAATGGTATCTCAAACAATAATATCAGGAAGTATATTGGGACCACACATTTTTCTTATGTTAGAGAGATGGGTTGATGATCTGTAAACTTAATATATTTCCTGTATGCATACATATATTGTGAATGGGCTTGTTCATCTCATGCTGCAACCACATGTAAGCATTACTGGTACCCAGCTCTAAAACTGTAATAACCAGTGGGATGGAGATGTTTGTGGAGTTTACTCTACTTTCTAGGAAAAATATGTGTAATCTTTCTATCCCTTGGCCAGTCATTTGAGTAGTTTGTCCCTCCTCCATGACTTTGCACTACATCTACCAATCTTATTCTTAGCATTTATTACATGTATGTTAACATATAGAGAGAAGATATATTTAGAACCAAAATAAGTCTCTTTTAATTTGTAATATACATTTTTTAAGGAAGTGAATAGAAAACAGCAACCCACATTTATCATATAACAAGCGCAATAGATAGTAGGTGTAAACAAAAAATAGGAAAAGAAGGAAAGACGTTTTTTTCTTGGCAAAATTATTACATTAGTTTCCTTGTCTTGTTGTATAATCATAGACTATTCAACTATATTCAATATAATGTATGTACAAGAGAACAAAAAATCCATACTTGATCAAGATATACAGAGTATTGGATTTTACAGTATTTTCAATAAGGTTGTCTTGTACCCAAAGCGTTTTGTCTTTTGGCTTCTTCAGTGGATTTTTTGAGACTTTAGCTGGATTTACCAATTTAGCAAGAGTGCATTGTCATTGAGCTATATTAACTAGATTTTGTTTATGACTACATTACAAAAAACTGAACTATACAGGCTAAGCAGATTCCATAGATTGATGTTATTGTTAGACTGGTAATACGGATATATATTGCATGGTAAGTATGTTAATACATGAATTTTCAACAATGTAACAGAATAAAGTAAAAAAAAATAGATTAAAGACTTACTTCTGTAAAAGTCTTTAATCTATTTTAATTTACTTTATTCTGTTCCATTGTTGAAGATTTATACTCTTGGACTGATAGGACACATGTTCTATGAGTACAAAAGGTTAGATTTTCTTTCAAACAATTCATTGATTTTCTGTATTTTTATATCATGTTACACCCATACTATATAGCTCACAAGGCCTAAATATTTTTAATGTGTGGGGAAAAGTCTTCGTTAATCTTCTGCTAATTAGTGTGATGTTTAGTTTAATTCTTGACAAGAGACTCAATTATTGTTCTCTAATGGAGACCATATGAATTTTTATGAATGAGCTGAAATATGCAAAACTACCTACACATGGAATGCTTTTTGATTTATGTCCAAAGATACATTTCTCATTGTGTGATACTGCATGAGAAAAATACAGATAATGGGAAACCATACACTATACCACAAATTGAGTTACATTTAGTGAGCAGAGAAGCCATATAATATGCAAATTTACAGCACCCTGCAGTTTTGGCACAATTAATTACCTTTTACTGTTGGATTATACAAAATTTGCTTTGTCTTTTTCAATAGGAAATGTGTTTTTTTTGTTGGAGCATTTATTATTTTTCTTCAGTGTGTTAATGCCTTGGAAAACTGACATAGTTACATACTGCCACCAATTCAAACATTTATTCATATTATCTAAGATAAGAAAATAAAATATCTAATATCATTTGGGATACTTCCATGAAGTAAGGAACACACCAGTGCCACCAGAGGAATGCTTGGAAGTGCTACAGCACTTCCAAAGATCTTCCCAGAACCACTATATCACTCCATCTTCCTACAATCTCCTTTATCACCAGTACAGTAACCAGTTTCTCACTATACCCAGTGCCTCCGATACCTGCTACCATTTGCTCTACAAATAATTGTAGCTTGGGGAAGAAAATCCTTGTATTGGATGGGATGGGGCTATTTCTTCTTGTCTGGGAGATATGTGTTAGTTACTCCTAGCCTTTGCACTGTCTGTTACTTTCTGTAGACCCCTGCACTCTGCATTACCTACTACCGACTTACTAGCTCTACATTACTTAATTTTGACTCCTTTGCTCTACATTTTTTACTCCTGACCTCTACAATCTGGTTAACATACTCAAACTTCACACTATGCATTTTGTTCTTCTGACCCCTGCACTTTGGGTTACATACTCCTGACCCCTGAGCTACTCCTAACCCCATACTTGGTTTTGACTCTTAAGCTACTACTGTGTGCTACTTACTGAACCCTGTCTTCCTTGTTACTTACATCTGACCTCAAAGTTATTAAATACTGAGCCTTGCACTCAATGTTACTTTTTTCTTTCCCCGTGCATTTTGCATTGTATACTATTATTCCTTGTATGCTAGGTTTATTACTACTTGTCCCTGAACATACTCCTGACCTCTGCACTCTGCATTATATACTACTGACCTCTAAACTGTGTTATCTAAATCTGACCTACCTACATATAGTGTTATTGACAACTTATCCTTGAACCCTTTATTAGACACTACTGACTCCCTTATAAATCATTGCATACTAATGAACCCTGTATTTCACATTACGTACTACTTACCGTTGAGCTCTGTTATAAACTGCATAATACTTTGTTATCGACTACTGACCTCTGCTCTCTGCAGAAAACAAAAAAGTTTGCAAAAGAAAAGTTTTAGTTTTGAAAAACAGTTCTTTGTGTTGCAATATTCGTAAGGCACCAAAATAACACATATGTTGTAGGTACAAGGGTTGTGGCATATGTGTGTTATGTATACAGTGAGTAAGATAGTGTTTTATTTATAAAGTCACTTTAAGACCTTCCCACTGTGGGTATGACCAACAGGGATCACATGGCCTTTAACACATGCCTTTTTTTTGGATTATAGCAACTTTTATGCTTTAAGTGCTTATACACTATATTAGGAAATTTTATTGACAATTGGGGATTAAATTACAAAATTGAAGATGCAACATTCTTCCAGAGTTTTAAAACACTTAGGTTAGGTTACCCTGCCCACTGACATTAATTACATTGAAAATAAATCTGTCTTAAACAATTAGTGCACTTCACAGTTCTGAATTCTTTTTATGATACATACAAGGCACAAGCTATACCTATTTTTTTTAGGGCGGCCTATCAACAGCATCAAGGAAATATGCAAACTAATCATGAATTCTGATACTGGAGTGTAGATGAAAAACTAGTGGTATCTAAAAGTGCAAATATACATGCTTTAATATTCATTTGTACAGTTGTCCCATCCAAGTAATGGTATTAAGTTATGTGTGGGAAATTCATTTATGGCACTAATAGAAGTGCTATGTACATTGTACAGTCAGCCTGTCTGTATTTATAGATTTAGCTTTATTTTTCAGATATCTACTCAGCACACAGACAGGCACATAATAGAAATATAAGCATGCATGTCTATAAGGAGTTCTGGGGCACTTTCAAGTGTGAAGACGTTCACATTAGAGTATGTTAGCATGCATGTAGTTATATATTTTTACAGTATATGCATGTTAGGGTAATAGGACCATACATGTCTATATATTTTTAAAACAATATTCTACAGGTTAGCATGAGCATACATCTGAAATAACTATTCTGACTATAGTAGACTTTACTGTCAAAACAATGAATGTTAAAAAATAAAGATGTGTATGTGAAAGGTGGCATTACACGCTCAAGCTGTGGTATATGCCTCCTGCAGCGTAAATGCTTGTTTTTGGTTCTGTCTTTCTATATAAATAAATCAATAACTTTCATTGGTATATGCAATAATGCACAACACTTTGTGTGTAGGCTATGTTGTGTTACTATATGATAGTCTTGAATCCTTATAGAAGCAAAGTTAAATGTTTCTGATGGTTTTATAGATCCTCATCCCAATGTGAGTTTTTACACTAAGCCTTAGAAGATGTGTTTGCTATCCATTTAAAATTGGTTCTTCATTATCAACCTACTACTGTGTTTTCAGTGGATTACAACAGCTCTCTCTCAGTTAATATTGATTTCTTTTCTAATTTAATGCATATTACACAGTGACTCATTGTGTAACAGTAGAGGAGATTACATTAATATCAGTGTTATCTTTATACTAACTTGGGGTTGCTCATGAAATCTAAGCCATCAATGGGTCAGCTGGTTACAAGTGGATGCTCATTACTCATGCAGAGTTCCTGCTTGGTGTGCAATATTTTATAGGAAACAAATTGCCTTTGTTGTATTTTAAACTAGGAGAATAATTTTAAACGTAGAATGCTAATGACACAACTCATTCTTCTGGAACTGATGGCTACACATTCAATATATGTTTTCTGGAGGCAAAAAAAAATAGATGAATGCTGGATCAATACAAAAGAGGAATGAGTTAAGGAATTCCATTTAAAACTGTAATCTGCAATGATATAAATACATTTTTATATCTCTATCTCTGAGTTTAGTATTATGCATTCAAAGTGCTTGTTATTTTTTTATCCATTTGTCCTATTTGAAACAAGTGATATTCCCATTGGATTGGTTGGTTTGAAGTAAATTACATTTCTGTGGATAAAATATGTCAGGTGAGTTCATCACTTTTCAAAGCAACTAACAGATATATCAAGTAGTTCAGTAAATCTCCAGTGCATTAAGTACCCTAGACTCCTTTCTGACATGATTAAGTACACACTATACTTTATCGAAATGACAAATTATCTTGCTAGTTTTACCATGTTTATAAATAAAATAGAGCTATTAGAATAATGCTCGCAAAGGTTATAATTATGAAATACTGGTAAAAACTGAACAAAAATTCTTCATTGGGAAGTATTTAATTATGCATTAGAATGTTTTTTATGCAGTATGGATATGGGAGATGTCAGAATTAAGTAAATAATTTAATCTGTAATCTGATTTAATTATTAATGAATACATAGAGATGTGATCACATTATTTTACTGTTTATATGGTGTTATGGGTATACTTGCCACTCTTCCAAATTATACTTCAGAAATAAAGGCAATAAGCAGACAAAACACGCATTAGGAATTACAACAAAAGGCAAAAGCTTTCCCGTGATAGCATACGCTATATTAGTACAATGGAGTACATGTGCTTCTCATTCTGTGGAAATTTAAAAAAATGTATCGTCCAGTGGCGGTATCCCAAGTGTGTGGTACTGCAGGCTGCACTTTCTAGACAATGCTAATCTAATGTCTATGGTTACATTTAATGCTTTCAATAAATTGCTCTTAACCTCCCTTTCCTTTCAAGTTCCATGTAGTCAAAACATTTGTAACTAGACCATATTTCAAGTGTTTACCCTGGTCAACTTAATAATAACTTTTACCTGCTTTGCAGTATTTTTCACACCTCTTTAAGCACAAATAACCTTGTTTATTATTAATGAAAAGGAACAGAAAAGCAAAAAATGCTTTTCTTTTAGTTTTATGTGTAACAGTTTTTGTATCAAAGACATTTTTAAATATTTTCACTAATTATCCTAATAGTAACAAGTACACCACATATGTGTAGGTTTTGACAGATATGTCAGTAGTGTGTGGTCAAAAACAAGTGTCAATTGTCCAGTACAATTTTTTAATCCAATTTAATGCATCTGTGGTATTGACCACACATTCCAAGCCTTTACATTGGTTTATTAAGGCAACCTGGGCTACTGCTGAGTTGTATTTAGTTGTGCTTTTGCATCCTTATTTTGTTTTAGTACCTTGTTGTTGGCCAACTTTTCCCCTTGGTCTGCCTTGAGACTTTGCACCAGTATTCAGTAAGATATTTTTATGTTCATCTGTTGTCTTTATTATTATTATATTATTATTATATTCATTACCAGGATAAAGTTTTTTTTGTTTGTATGTAATTTACAATATGTATATTTCTCCCCCTCTCTCTACATTCTCTCTCTGTGAATCATGAATAAATATTGAATTAAATATATATCTCTAAAAGAAAACTTTTATTTAAAACATGCTAAAACATATAAAAAAAGCATTGGTACCAAGCAGTTTTTTTTTTTTACTGTAAAAAGGACAGAAAATGTTCTTTCTACAATAAAATATTCTTTCCTGCCTGATCCCAATTTAATTTTTATTACTCTCACTTGTCCTCATTGGGATTCACTCAGTCTTCTTCTTCGTTCCACATGGGGGTGAGCGTGCGAGTTTTTAAAACCGCATTCATTGAGAATATCCCCCGGACTAGAGGTTAATTAACTTCTAGTGCCAGGGATCACACATCTTCTCAATGAATGCGGCCCGAGGTTAATAAATCTCTAGTGCCCCGGGGATAGCAACAAAGGGCGATTCCACCTGTTAAAATTTCCTAGATCTTCCGATTGTTTCGTGAAATCGGTTCACCAAAATTTTGCAAAACCATCTGAAGTTCGAAGAAATTTTCACGCGAATGCCAGAGACATTCTCACTTATCCCTAATTCCACATCTTTAGCCCTTTTTCAGAGGATTTCGGGATACCTGGCATATCCTGACATGAGTCTACTTAAAAAGGAAAAAGATAGCACAGACAGGTATGTTTTTTTTTTTTTTTTTTTTTTGCAGAATAGACATCTCCAGTCCCTTCTGCAGGAATCAGGTATGACAGAAATACCTTTATCAAATCTAATACTGAGTATGTTATGGTTTAAAAAATATTATGTGATATAATTTTGTGAAGTTATCGTTCATTTAGTTTATATGAATATATTGAACTTGTTAACTTTTCCTGCACAATAATTGGATTTGAAAAATAAAAACAACTCCATTTTATTTTTCTCTATGATAAGAGAACACTCTCTCTTTTTTTTGGGGAACCAACCATCTTATGTAGATACCATTCCAATGATCAGGAATTCTTTGCATTGTGAGATACATATTTTTTCTAGTATCTAGCCATTTTTCTAGTATCTAGCCATTTACATGAAAACACAGGTACTTGCTTTCGTTATGAAGTTCAAGCAAAAACAGTAACTGGAATTTATTTTATTCTGTCACATATTGTCAAGGCTGTGGTTATAAACCAAATAAAGATAATGTTGAAATAACTGATTCATTTGGTTCCTGAAAATAAAACCTTGCTGCACAGTACTTTAAATCAAGTATTTTACCAATCTAGGAAGTTCTCCTTGCTATAAAGGATGCTCATCTCCTCTCAGCTCAAACAGAATAATTCCAGTTTCTTTAGGGAATTATATGACAGATAAATTAATCATACTATAAGCTACAGAGGAAGTCAAGAATCTTACTTAAACATAGAGAACAGTACATGCCTTAGGGTTTAGTATATTTTGTGATATTATGTAAGGGCCAGTAAACCCTGCAACCTATACATAAAACTGGAAGACCGTTTTCACAGTTACACGCTGAGATATGCTGTAATATTTCACTTGTGAACTTTTGTTCAGATTTCTTGAAAATGTTTCCAAAATCATGTAGTATTGGAAACGCATAAATTACCACGTCTTCCTGATTTATAGGCACAGTACACTTCAATGGGGATTCAGCTGACTCTACGACTGAAATACATGTTTCCACCTAAAATTTATTTATTTCACATCAAATTATTTGGTTTTCTCATACCATTTTTAATTTGGGAGGGGGGATTTTAAAATCAAACAAAAACAGCATGGTTACAATGTAAATCATGTAAAACAATGTGTGGTACTAAATTGTATATTTAAAGATAGTCATCAGTTCTTGAAGTTGTTTTCAAGACATAATTTGGAGTAGGAAGAGGGGGATGAATGTTTAAAAAAATGTAGGCGTCTCAGTCTGTTTTGTTTAAATTGTATCTAGTTCGGGATCATAGGTTTGTGTAGAACAAATTTTGCTTTTGATTGTTTTTCTGTTTGCAAGTATAAAGTGTGCACACGTAAAGTCAAAAGAAATTAGGCTTAAATGCAAGAAAGGGCTTAAATGCAAGAAGTACAAGAATTAGGATATTTTGATAATTTGGGATTCAGTAGCTATTGCTTTGACTGGTATATATAACAACACTATCACATAAAAAAGCACTTTTTAGGTATGTAATATCTAAAAACTATTACTTTAATGGATAATAAAAAAACATACAAACATGACGTGAAAAACATTGTGACCATAGCATAAATTTCAAATATCTACATAGTCAATGGGCCTGATTTAATAATGTTCTCCAAGACTAGAGAAGACACACTATTATCAGTAAAGCTGGGTGATCCAGCAAAGCTGAAATATATTTGGTCCAAGAGTGAAAACATTTGCTAACAAATGAATCTTAGGAAATCCATTCCAGGTTTGATGGATCACCCAGCTTCAGCAACAAATGTGTATCCGGAGGAGCTTTAATAACTATTAAATCTATACGCATTTCAAACATACTGCTTGGTCAGGAGAAACACCAAAAGCTGTATATCATGCATTAATCATTATCCATCCGGGGTCACAATTATGTGGAAAACTCAGCACCTCTAAAAAGGAGGGGAGCCAGGGGATGGGAACTGTAGCCTTTAGTGGTGTAAAGCATTGGAAGTCTAGCCACATCCCACTGTCCCAGAAATGGCCGGCACAGAGAGGAATACTTCCCAAATAGAAAGGATTATTCATAACTTTTATGATAGTGACTGCTTTGTGCAGACAGGGAGAAGAACGTATTGAGGAAATAACCATTTAAGTAAATTCTGAGGTGATTATAACTATTGTAAAATTATTTTGTACATTTTCCAATTACAATGGGTGCCTAAAATTGAACAGCACAAAATGAGGTCACATTTATGTCTATGCAGGCAAAATTATCTCTTTTTCTCAAGTATGCCAATTTTAATAAGAAAAATATGTTACTGGTGTAAGAAGCTGCAGACTTCCATAGTGTTCCAGTATTAGGGATTATGATCTAGCATAGCATTACATTTATCCATAATACAGCATATTTGTAGTGTACTGTTGAACTACTGCATTGTGATATCTGATATTGCATTTTTTCAAAATATACAAATTATTATCAAGATAAATACTATTGTTTGCAAGACTGGACAGGGTGGGGATGGGGAAACACTTACCCAGAACCCCAGAGGATTTGGACACATAATTGTGAATTACTCAGAGGTCATTAAAGCATATGTATGCATTAATTTGTTACAAAAACCGCAATTTGATGCCTAAATTATTTACCTAAAAATACATTTTAAAGTCATATAAAGTCTATTACATATTTTTCATTCACTGTTTATTAATAATATAATAATACTGTAGAATTGTATGGCAATGATTTATAAAACACAGATGTTGTTAATCTGCCTAAACTTTTTTCATGATTCTGTATGTAGTCCCTTCACAACCCTCACCTATCATCCCTACAATGTATTTACTCATAAAAGTTACTGAGTGAGGAATCTGAACTTTTTTAAATCTCTCTACAACGTGCTTTATGCAGATTCTCTAATACCATACAAGTTATTCAAGAGTTTGTGAAATATTACAAGAAAATGACCTAAAATGCAAAAAATAACCTTACCTGCCTAATCGCAATAATTTAAATACACTCACCCATTCTCATTCCATTGTGGGTGCTATCTTCTCTTCCTGGTTCCGATCTTCAGCCACCTAGATTGACCGAGCCAGGATGACATAACTCCCGCACATGTGCACAGCAATTCATTCTTTCCCGACAGCCCCAAGGGAATGCTGGGATAACCATTCCATCCTGGCCTCATATGCTGAGGTATTCACATTTTATACATAGAAGGCAGCCATTAGGCACATTGACTGTCCCTTTCTACAATAAAGACCTGCCTGATCACAAATTGTTTTGTGGAACTATTCTGCTTAGAAAATAACTGGGCTTCATCCTTTGGTTTTTGGTTTTCTATCAAAGTCATTTACTTACATTTATTTTCTATCGTTTTGTGCGGTTCTGTTCCTTTGTATATATTAGGCTTTAGAATACAATTGCCTTTTCTTTGTCTTTAGTGATCAACTTGGCTTCTTTTTTGGGAGACCTAAATGCTTAGACCATGTTTTTTAACTTTTAAATACACTTTATAGGATGCATGGCAATGTATAGGAAATCATAGTTATACAGAATATGTTTTCCATGATTCCCAAACTGACGTATTCTCCATAAATCAGATCTGCATGTAAGTATACAGATGAATCACCTATTTGTGAACTTTTCCAAATTCAGTAATAATTAGTTAATAATTATTTGTTAATTACTCCCCAACATGAAATAAAAAAGTGACTTCTTCCTTTATGTTTTTTCTCCCTTCATTTGTTCTCAAATATATACTAAAACAAGGGGGTGCTGAGAAGTTCCTGGCTTTGCCCCCTGCCTAATATCTTAGTATGTGATTGTGCAAATGTCACCGATTCTTAAAACTGTTTTTTCTTTTAGAGAGAAGCTGTGATGGCAGAGGCACAAGCAAGTTTCACGTTGTTGGAGTTACAGGCCGTCATGAAGTTTTTGTTTCTCCAAGGAAAGTCAGCAAAGTACATTCACACAGAGATGTCACAAACTCTGGGGGAGAAGTGTCCTTCCTACAGCACTGTCAAAACCTGGATATCTTGTTTCAAGACTGGGCATTTCACCGTTGAAGAGGAGCCCCGCAGTGGGCGCCCCCCAATCTCAACTGACCGGCAACCTGCGATGCTGTCCATGAGCTGATCATTGAGGACCGGCGAATATCCACAAAAATGATAGCCCAGATACTTGACATCTCACTGGAACATGTTGGGTTTGTTATCACCACTATCCTAGACATGCGCAAGCTTTCAGCTAAGTGGGTGCTGAAATGTTTGAACAGTGATCAGAAGAAGGAACAAGTTGAAGGTTTCAAAGCCATTTTGGCCCATTTTGAAGCTGCACAAGACTTTTTAGCTAGGTTAGTGACTGAGGATGAAACCTGGCTCCACATCTATGATCCTGAAACCAAAGAACAGTCAAAGAATTGGTGGACTACCTACCTTAGGGTTCTAGTATCCCCAACGGTATGATACTAACCTCCTAGACCAGCTAAGGGAGCCAATTAAGATGAAACGCAGTGGAAAGTTGACGAAAGGGATCCTTTTTTTGCAGGACAATGCACCTGCACACATGTTGTGGCTGCCAAATTGAACACCCTGGGTTTCCAATTGGTCCACCATCCCCCCTACTCACCTAACCTGGCCCCTTTGGACTATCTGTTACTGAATTTGAAAAAACACCCGAAGGAGCAACGTTTTGAGGACATTTCTGACGTCAAAGATGCTGCTGGGAGCTGGTTTGCGGCCCAACCAAAAAACTTTTATTTGAACGGTCTAGAAAAGCTGCAACTACGCTGTACCAAGGGCATCAGTCTCGGGGAGGAATATGTTGAATAAATGTGTTATTTCATAACTCTGGTTCTCTTCTTCCTGGGCAAAGCCAGGAACTTCTTAGCCCCCCCCCTCCCCCGTACACCAAACACAATATTATTTAAGTGGGCTTACCTTTAGCTAATATAAAATATGAATAAGCAAACATTTTGTATCCTTTATCACTTATTCTTATTATAAAACTATAAAATAAAAATGTGGCAATGTATCTAATAAATCTTAAAAAAAAAGTTTAAATGTGTTGTATATAAACATAGCCATGTAAGCAAAGTTTACTATACAAGCCCCCTCTTCTGCAGTTTTTTGTTTTCATTTCATTTGAATTAACCATGTTGGTTGTGGCTGTCATATTTCAATTGTCAGACATCTGAGATCAGATTCATTTGGGTTGCCTCTAGCAACCTAAAGACAACACTGTACCGTCTTGTCAAGAAACAAAGTGGCCATCATGCTGTTGTGAATATAATTAGGTCCTGACTGTAATGTGTGATGGCAGCGCAGAGAGAAAATTAATAACTCCCAAAGAAGAGAAAACTATGCAAGGGTGAAGTCAATTTCATTTGATGCTATTTAGTGAGCGTTCACACATACACATTATGACATCAGCAGATCCTGCAGCAAGAAATGAAGCTTCCTTCTAACATCAGAGCCGTATGCAACATTGACGTTTTATTATTCCGAGATGGAATCTTTTTCCCTGTGTGATGGAAGAGAAGGTGCAGCAGGGAATAAAAAGAAGGTTGAAGGTTATTTGTCTCCTGACAATCAGCAGAGCGACTAGTAAAAGAAAAAGGAATAAGCTGACAACAAATGACATTTATATCAGTCATGCTGTTTCTCTGCCTACATAGCCATTGTCAGGAAAGCCAAAATGCAAGTAGGGAAGGTCACCATAGAAACAAAAAAGTCCCAGGGGGAGCAAGCAGCCCTTGTGATAGGATGTGTGATTAGAGTTGCCTGTCTTTAATGTCCATTCCTAAATAGATGGATAACTACTGATTGGGAGTTGACCTTCCCCGTCCATATGTAGCAATTTTGTAAAGAACAGTGGATATGTCCCTTAAGTATCTGCAATGCAGTTTTCTATGTGATTTATTAAAACAGTGGACTTGAACGTGATTCAATTATATGAAATAGCCTTGTTTTATATTTAGGGCCAATGGGTTTGTAATCATAATATCAAAAACCAGAAATCAAAATGTTATTACAGGGTAACACCTGACCTGGTCCAGGATGATAAGAAATAAATAGGCAATATGTGTAATTATCACTTATAGTGGAATATTTTTTGCATATTAGCTATTAAATATCCTGGCCTTTGAGTTCCTAAAAAATGTCAGTCTGCTACAAAAGGCATCCATGACAAAATCTTTTACATTCAGGTCTCAGAAAAGCACAGACTAGTAGCAATATGTAGCAACTTAACAGCATAACAGACACAGAACTCATAGTTGTGTATACATTACATTCTCCCTGGCTCACACCACTATCAGGGAATTAGCCCTTTAGGGCTTGTTCTGCAGTAAAAAAATGCGGGTGTTACTGCTCCGGGATGCCTACTATGCACAGCTAGATGTACAGGTAGTTGCAAATGCTTGTAAAAGCCTTTCTAGGTGTTTTTAAACCCTGTTGTATGAAAAGAAATGATAGCAATTCCTCCTGTATTTGTTGGTGATTGCCACCCCAGAAGTAGTGGATAAAGTTACAAGAAAGAAAGGCTGTTTTTTTTGTTTTTTTTTTGCAATAAGTTTGTATTAAAGTTACTTTCACATAAATATTATAGTAACAGCAAAGTGCAACAGTTGTAGTAAGTGTTTCATGATCATTCAAATATCATGGGGTAAATAGATCAATAACTATACATAAAAGATCCCTGACTAGGTAACAACGATGAGGGTAAAAAATTTGTGTCTCTTGTCACAACACGTTTCGCCATGCAGCTTCCTCGGGGGATCGACTGAGACTGGTAATACTTGTTACCCAGTGCAGCATGTCGTCCCAATCATCCTGGATGTTCACAATGATGAGAGGGAAATAGAAGTATTCCGCGTGTTTCTGCAGATCCAGTGCTGATAAATTTGGGTTCTTGTAGACTCTTGACGCTTCTGTATGTTCATAGGATGTTCCTGTTATATAAGTGCAACAGAAGTTTGCCAGGCTTGCACTGTATCCAGTATATTCAGTACATGCGCTGAAATTTTGGGCTATGCGGACATTCCCTGCTGATTTCTACAGGACACAACTCTGCACTGTATTCTTCTTCTACATGGTACTGAATATCCTGGATACGGGGATCCTTTATGTAAAGTTATTGGTCTATTTACCCCATGATATTCTAAAAAAAACCCCAGCCTTTCTTTCTTCAAATTTTTACCCTGTTTTTTAACCCTTCCTATCCAAATATATGGAGGCAGCGGGGGTGGCTAACCCCTTCGTACACTGTATTGAACATCCAGTAAACGCATGGAAATGCTGCTGCCTCCTGCTGCCTGAAGGATTATTATCCGAAGGATAATGAATGGACCTATTTGGTCCACAGTTAACTGTGTCCAATATTAAAACCTCAGGTCTGAACAAGTCAATTAACTATGAAGTAGTATGAATCGAAGAAAATAATTAATCATCCTCCTTTTTAAAGCAAAACATGAAGGAGTACATTTTTAAAAGCAGAAAGTTTGCCTTTAATAGGGATTATCTATTGTATTATTTAACTGGTATTTTGAAATAATATTTAAGTTTTTCTGATGACACCTGTGGACCCAACATGTAAACTTCACAGGGCTTAGTTTTTTGTCTATAACCCATAAAGATGTGCTATCTTTACCTTTGAAGTACTATCATGCTTTTTTATTGATTGTGCTTTTTTTTTTAATTCTTTTTGAATGTATGTTTGAATAGCCTACAGCTAAAATTCTACTTGGACCCGTTTCCCTAAAAAGATTCCCCATCTTGTAAAGAGCACTGTTTAGTGATTTTCATTTCTCAATTCAAAAATTTCCCTAGGTAAACAAGAAACTTTGCAAACTCTGAGACCAGCTCTGAGAGCAGTTGTCCCATAATGGACTGGATGATAGAGAAGGTGAATACTGTGGCAGAAATGAAAGGGACTCAACTGGAGCAGCGTAGATGGTGTGATAAAACATAGACATAAAACTCCCCAGAGGAAAAACAAAAGGAAAAATGTTCTCTTTTCTTGTTCTCCTGATTTGTTCCTCACCATCCTTTAAACATCTTTTTCTTTTTTGGGGAAGGATTAATAAATTTGTGGGGAACAAATAATAAATCTTGGGCTGATGGCGCTTGAGTGGAGATCCTCCTTTTGGACCTCAATCAGA
The DNA here is from genome assembly GCF_032062135.1 of Pyxicephalus adspersus. Lineage (NCBI taxonomy): Eukaryota > Metazoa > Chordata > Amphibia > Anura > Pyxicephalidae > Pyxicephalus > Pyxicephalus adspersus. The sequence goes on from NC_092861.1 coordinate 50,313,730, forward strand.
GTAGGACCCACAGTCAGTGACATCTGCTGGGTAATATATCTGCTCCCTAATAATGACTTTCTTTTAGTTTAATTGATTTATTTTTCTAATTATGTGAATCTACATCATTTTCACAGAACAGCCGTCATCTCCTTTGACCTTTAAAGTACATGATTCATTTACAGTAGATCTTTTTTAGCATGCAAATGTAACAAGGTTTTCTACACCAAACTAGCAGGACATCCCTATTACCATTAACAACTACTGTATCATACTTTGCATGGTGCACTTACTTTATAGGAATGCACTGTAAATCTGAGTTGGTGAACCTCAGTCAGTTTACAGTATGAGAATTGTTTAACTGAACAATAACCTTCTTAAAGCATAGACTGTGTGCAACACACAGTGTGCATCGCTCAAGTGCTCTTTCCACCAACCTTATCTATAGCACAGAAGAACCCTCTGTGGGACATTTCGACAGTACCTACCTATGTACATAAAACTTTCATACACCCTCACACCCCCACTCATGCACACTTTCATTATCACACATACTTCAACTGCTTCTTGTTATAACAACACAAACTGTTGGCATGGCTGCCTGTCCCTCCAGTCTCTGAAATTAGACCTCTATCAGTATGGAGCCAATCCTGATATACAGCATGTATGCTCCATGTATGCTGCTGTAACCTGTAAATAAAATTAATACATAAAGTCTTTTTGCTTGATTCCTGTTCCACGTTGTCCTGTGGATCAAGTAATTTGATGGTCCCCAGCAGGGTAATGCAAAGGTAGACTACTTTGCAAGCCAAAAGACCCAATGACCAGGAAGTATTAGATAAAGAGCCAGAATAAAGTAAAACCTTCTGATCCACATATGTGTTCAGTGGGAGAAGTCAGCAATAGCAACCCCCATGCTTTTCCCAGGATTTCATTTAAGACTAAGATATGGTATGTCTGATTTGAATAGTCACTCTCTCCAGACCTCCAAAACAAACGTTATACCTACAGTAATGTAATCTACTTTTTAAAAAAATCTGTCTACATGCACAGCTTTGGAAATTGTTTGCTGTTATTTGCCTTATTTACAACTGGATTTATTTTTAAAATTATAGTAATTTCTCTTCTTCTGCAAAGCTTTTAGACGGTGAATGTGGAAATGCTTGTTCAAAGGCACGCATTTAGTATTTTGGATACATCTAAAAGCTATCTAAAAAAAACGTTATTTGTTTTATTTATCTATCGACTGGAGCATTCAGCAAGAATCCAGTCATTTCATTCAGTGAACAGAAGAAAAACATCAAGCAATATAAATGTGACATTCAGTCTCCAACAGCAATAGACTTGATATTATGTCTGTTAGGACATGATGCCAAAGAAATAATTGTTGCTCATTTTATGAAGATTTCACACTGTTTTTATCTTTTAAGAACATACAGATTGAATGAAACATTGAGTAAATTGGGTATCTTATATGGAATCAATCTGAAATAAATGGTAATGCTTTGACAATTGAATACTAGGCATTTCTTTTTGTATTTAAATATATTATCATCTGATTTTTTATCATTTTGTTTAGCAATACCAGCTATGCCAAATAAGCCTTTTCAGAACTGATAGTACTAATAAACCAGGAGCACTTTAAAAACAATACTCAAAACTTGGGGAAACATTACTGAGAGCACAGTTATTTCACTTTGTCCCTAACCTACTTCTAATCTACAGATGTGTCTGTTTGTTAACTTTTATTGGCCACAATAGAAATGTTATATATTTGTAGCCAAGCATATAATAATATACCATGGAATACTAATGAGCCCAGCATGAAATCACAGCAGTTGATATGCATCAAAATGAGGGCTTTAAACAACTGACAAATAGTATACCTGGCAACACAACATGTCTCCAAGAAAACCACACTAGCTTGAGGACAACGTCATCCAAAATTACCTTTTAAAACAACATTGGAAACCAAACCCAGGCAAAACCCACCAACCACTGACACTGTCTTTATAGTTCCAGCTTTTTTTGTATATGTCCTCATCTTTCAGATCCCTTCCTCTCAACAATACCTAAAAATACAATATTATTGTGAATTCTTCAATATTTTATACACTTTCTGTATCCAATCCAGCAACAAAAAAAATCCATATAAATGAAGAAAATGCATTGAGATGGGCAGCATTATTTTTGAGCTCTAAATTCTTGACTACTAAACATCCCATTTCTTACCACAAACCTCTCCACTGCTCTGTTGACCTAACACAAAGTAAAATCATGGCATGAGTTTATGTACGTATAACTTCTTAGCCCCAATGTCTGATCGCTGTACTAAGGAATACCATGGTATGTCCTAGATAAAATGCCTAATAAATCTGATGCCCATAAAAAAACCAACATCTCAGGGAGGAAGCCTTGGGAAAGATAAATCCCAAATCATACCTGTAACACAGAAGCAGCTAATGGTATGCCTATAGTTGTGCCTCCTTCGTATCTGCTGTCAGGTCACTCAACAAATAAAAAGAGTCTAACAACTCAAAATCTGCAAACCAGGAATGCCAAAGGGGTGAACACATACAGAGCTGTTGTTATACAGACAACAGTCCCTCCTAATTCCTGTCCTTAAAACTGTGAAGGGAAAAGCCACCCCATCTTTATAGAGATAGTTACATGCTTATACAGAGCAAAGGGACAGAGGAAGGAGGAAAGCTAATACCACAAGTAATTTACTTCTCAGACCCCCTATATAGTACAGTAAAGCCTGTTCTGAAGACATTAGGACTTTTTGGGCAGATGAGAGGATAAGATAATACAATACTGATGCTGTGGATAAAAGGCAAGTGGTATGAGGATGCTTCCACCCATCCGCCAATAGGTCAAGATCTTTAAATATGCTTTCCTGTTCAAACTGCAGACTATTCAATGGACGTACATTTTGAAATATACTTCCTTTCTTTCTGAAACCTATTTACGGAATTTTTGTTTTCAAGATAGGAGATAAGGTAGAAGAAGGTGGGTAATGAGGAGAGGGGAAGCAAAGTAGGTTGAAGAAGGACGAGAAAGGAAGAGAGAGGAAAAGGTTATCAATAGGGAATGTGTTAACGCAGGGAGGAGAAGTGAGAGACCCTCTACTATATTACAAATGCTCATACAAACCCTGTGTAAGGGAAATGACTGTGCACCTCACAAGCTAGGGGGACCTGCCACCCTGAACAAAGCATAAATACAGCACAGCATGTTACATAGACATTCCAGGCAGACTCTGTGACAAAGCACAGTTAAATGACTCACAATAGAGTATACAACAGAGAAATTAGTAAAAAGTAAACAGTAAACATAGAGGAAGAGCAGTTAAAGTCTCTGGATTATATCAAAAGCCTTTTCCAAGTCACTGGAAGTGGCAGAAAGAAATAGTCCCTGGGAGTGTCAAGAGAACAGCACTTCAGGCTCCACCATAATTCAGCAGCAAAACGATGGGTGCACACCTCACAGAAGAATAGATCTGAAAGTGGTAGTCCTGTGATACACAGGCCTGCACAAGGCCAGAGAAAATTCAGAAACAAACTTAGAGAACAGTCAATGTTATGTAGACCAATGAGGATAAGGAAAGCAACATTTGTTTCAATGCAGCAACCATAGCTATGATCTGTGTAGCTGTCTAAAGGGAGGCATAGCACGGAACGTTTGTGCATACACTCAAGATCTCTGGGCCAGATTGCATGAGCCAACCATGTAAAAATGGCTGATAAAGACTGATTAAAGAGTGTAGTAAGCTTATTTAATTAGACCAGAATGTTTGCCAAAAATTGGGAAAGGTTGTTTGCCATTGCGGAAAAAGCCCTTGTCAAAATAAATTTTGCGAGAGGCCCACTAAACCAATAGGGGTTAACTCATGATCTATGTTCGTGGGCCTTAGTGGAGTCCAGGCACCTATAGTGAAAATATCTGTCTCAGATACTGAATCCTTAATTCAAGGCTGGTGGATTTCCTGCTATATCATAAACTTTGTTGCCCACCTTTACTGCATGCAGCTTGACCACATTCAAGTCGACTTTATGTGAAGTCTCCAACTTTATGATCAAGGCATCCAGATCAGCGGTCAGTAAATCTAACAAGGTCATTTAGAGAGGGCCCAACAGTTTAGCAGATGTAAAATGCCCAGAGACACTGTCCTTATCCATAGTGTTGAGCTACACAGTCCGGTACAGCAGAGGAAAAGCTGTGACATGTCATGGGTACTACAGGAATAATATGCTATGCACAGTTCTAACCACAAAGTTCCTATACAATGATGTACCAATTAGGCCACCACTCCATGAGAAAGCCTCTTCTCCTCTCTCCCCAAATCTGACCCAGCTTGGCTGAAAGTCAAACCAGACCATGCTGATTCAGCCTGCATATAAGTTAGCTCTTGAGATTCTGCCAGTTGCCTAAACAGTGTTGTGCATGGGGTTGTTCACTCATCCCCCCATCCAAATGTGGTGAACATCTTGTATTTGGGTGCCCTAAATGGTAGCATAGTGAAGATATGGCGAAAGCTCCCACATCATTCCACCATGTCCAGGCAACACCACAAATAACAAGCTTTCCTATTTTTTTAGGGAGGAACCTGTTTTTACAGGCTCCCCTAACATTCCAGCAAGAATAATGACAATACTATGTTCAGGTGCTTTGCAAGTGACTTGTAAATTTTGTAGTAAAATATTTTTTAAAAAGTAAACAAACATTAAACTGAACCAATTTTATTATACACAGTACAACAAACTAGTATACACACACTTCATAAAGTAGCAAACTGGTAATTGTACAAGTATAGATGCTCTTAGATTGTAAGCTCTTCTGGGCAGGGTCCTTTCCTCTTCCTGTGTCACTGTCTGTATCTGTCTGTCATTTGCAACCCCAATTTAATGTACATCGCTGCGTAAAATGTTGGCGCTATATAAATACTGTTCATTAACAATAATAATTTCATAACAATATACCACTGAGACATTTATAAATATATGTCTGGCTTTCTTGGCACACAAACACATAGAGTATGTTTATATTGATAACACATATCTTTAGTATAGCAAGTGAAAAAAAAATGAATCTTATTTAATGAAAAGGTAAGGGGTAATATATATATATATATATATATATATTAAATTATTTCTGTATAGATTACATATCATAGTGTTCATTTTTAATTTAATGAAAAGTTTTTCAATTCGGATAAATTTATTAAGAAATCTGTTGAAGTGAATATATGTTTCAAGAGAAACAAAGGCATGCTGTCTACTACGGTGTACTGTATTAGATCAAAGGATATGATGTCAGTTGATAGAGAAACAGGTCAGGCAAGCCCAGGTAACTCAGGAAACAGGTTGCTAATTATTCACTAGCTAAATAGGTATACTATTGCAGCACTACAGTACTCTAACGAGTAAGGAGGTCACAACCTGCACAGTAAGTTATTCAGCGTGGACAAACTACCTTGCTTTTCACATCAAAACTACAATGGGAGAAAAGGAATCAAATTCTGCCTGTGTATCTCTGCAAGGTAAGTTCAACAGGCTGCTAAGTGATTTTTTTCCAGAGTTCAGGTGTTAGATTAGTCTGTGCAACCTGTGATATTTTTATTGCCTCCTACAACAGCATGTGTTAGTGTTTTCATACCTAAAGCATGACTAATTGAAAATGTGATGTGAGAGAAAAGAAGAAAGTGTTCTGAGTAATGGTATTTTTGCTGTCGCACTTTGTTAGGTAATATGTGAGTGCTAACATGATCTGAGGCAGTGTGTTGGAGCTGGCATGCCCTGTTCCTGGAAGTTTTCAGTTCAGGCACACTGCATCTGACAGGCTGTTGTACCAGTGCTTTTCTTTTTATTTTGCATTAGTCTAAGCAATTTTTGTTTGGGTTGTTTTAAATGTGTGGTTTATTCATCTAGGTGCTTTTTATGAAACATTTTACAAGTAGGTGAAAGTTTTACATTTTGTCTCAAGGTTTTGTTTTTCACTGATATATCAGGAAACATTTCGTGAGGTGTAAAAAAGGATATCCGTGTGCAAGATTTTCTTTTTTCAATTAATAAAACTGTGTTCTGTTTAATTTACTTCATTCAGTAAAATAACCTTTGACTGGTTGGTATTGGCTTTTACACTATGCAAAACATTTCTAGTATTCTGAAAGATGTTCATAACACTGAATATTATATATCTGTTTATGCAATTTCATAACTAAAAGCAATATTAACAGAGCAAACAGCAAAAATATGGTTTACTCTTATCTGCCAATGGATTTGTAATCATGTACAGCAAGTTTTGTGATTTACAAACATTTTCCATGCTACATAGCCAGGCTGGTTTCTAATTAAAGTTAATTATTTGCTGTTTGGCAAATCAGCATCTTTTTTTAGGTATAACAAAAAATGTACATAAATCAAAAAGGTACAATACTATAATGCTACTCAGTTAATTCCCTGTTCTTTCAGTACCAGTGCCACAGAAGGAGAAATCCAGAGCGGTAAACAATCTCATCACTCCACCTTAGTCCAACCCTTACCACCTGCATCCAACCTAGGCCAGAGCTCTCTGCTTAGATTTAGTCCTATGACCACCTCCAGTCCTTCCCAGTCTGCCATTTTTGTTTCCTCCCCTTTTATCTATTGCAAGTGCTTCTGCTGTGCAAAAATCAGTGCAATCAGGGTGATAGCAGTGATAGAATTGACAGTACTAAGTTTCTCTGTGCAGCCAGCCTCTCATAGAACCATCAGCAGACGGCTATTGTCCAGTAGTCAAGAGAGTACAGCCAACCATGTAAGTGGCAAATACATTACTGTGTGGGTACTGCCTTTTCCCCTCAACCCTCTTGGCCTAAATTACAACACTGCAGTTGGATTACTGAATGTTATCTGTCACCTTGCTATACATACTTGTGATCTATGTGTTCTATATGCCATGTGGTACACCCATCTGTTCACTCTATATACCATATATTCAACTTCTGCCCTCTTTATGGCAAGTTATACATACTTCCGATCCCTGCACTCTGTTAACCCTGTTGTACATATTGTACTTATACTTCATTCATCATTGCAATGTAAGACACATATATGTAAGGCTAATAAAACATAAAACTATGACCAAGTCTATCAATTTAGCCACAACTAAAGGAAAGATGCTACATGTATACATTTTTGCTTGTAACAGTGTTGAGTAAGTTTTTGTGGGATACAATATAAATCTTTACTAATGATTTTGTCCTAATTGTTTATATAGACAAGGCAACAGTGTGTTTAGAATCTGCTGTGCGTGCTTTATAAGGTTTTGAGTGTCAATATGTGGAAGTTCCATGTTAGAGTTACAGAGTTTTAAAGAACACAGACTCAATGGTTTACTTGATTGCATTTTTAAGTCAATTGTAAGCTTTCTGGATTTGTAAAATTAACACTGTATGTCATAAATATTAATGGATGTTCAGACTGAGATCAATGTGGTTAAAACATGTCAAAGGTGTCATATCTGTCTCCATAAACTTTACAGCAGGCCAAGGATGACAGCTGCTTAATCCTGCTGACAATCCTATGTTCATGACAGCAGCAGGCAATCTATGGTGAGCCACTTTTAGAGAGAAAGATTAAAATCCTTATCTGACCATTATTGTTTCCACCAAGATAAATGGATGAAGGCCTGCCTGTCTGATCCAGCTTCTCTATTCAGTTAACTACTTTCATTTGGGTAACCTAGGTGTTTGCCACTAGTTATGCAGTTATGATCCAAATGTCTATACATGTGTGACTGCCACACACTTCAGTGCTCTTGCCTTTTAAGCAAATTATTGTGAAAACAATTCTATAAATATTGAAAGGTACATTTAATGCATTGAGAAATGCTTTGATTTATGGAATGTATTTTATAATCAAACCTGAAAAACCTTGTTGAGCAGACCACACTGGTCTTTATATCTCTTCCTAAACTGATCAGGGAGTTGAAAAGTCTTCAGCAATATTCAGGTAAAAACTTTTCTGCAATCACTTTCCTATCTGAGCAACCTAAAACCTAGAGGGTTGTAGCAGTATAATGTTTTGTAATTATTGTTGTAGCTTCTGGGACAATATATGGAGCCTCTGATTTCCACTCAGTTGGGATCCACCTCTTGAACTGGTACCATATATTGAAATACTTCTTCTCTGGTTATTGTTAATGATATGATATACTCAATTTCTCTGATGTCTGGTTGAAAACTATTCAGATTCTTTGTGAGTCACTTTGGAATTTAATATTCTACTTTTCCACTGAAGAAACATATTTTTGCGAAATTGGGTACAAAGACTATCATAAATTTCTAATAAATGGGACTCACTATATCCTGTCGTGGATTATCAGCTAATTTATAAGAGCTGCTTAGTGTGTGCTGTATGAAATGGAATTCATGGACATTTTGTTTTGTGTTTAAAATGCAGAGAGATGTCACCTAATTTATCCTTAAATTGCCTGAAAAAAAAAGTATTATAGATTGGTGAATCACCTTACTAATTTATTCTTACTATCTTTAGCTGTTTTGTGTTGCAACATCGCTCTCAAACTGTTACATTATTTTTATGCACTTTGTATCAATGAGCAATACCAAAGTTTGTAAAGAAATCCAAGGCCATGAGTTTGAATACAAGTAGTAGTGCCAAAAGACGTGCCTTTCTATGCCTTTGTAAAGCTGACCTAAATGTTTACCAAGAGCTTGTCAGCTCTAAAATGTCTTTGTTATACGATTCTTTTAAGGTTATTGGCATTTATAGAATTGAAGAAGAAAATACAAGAACACTATCTTTTGGGTTTCACTGGGAATTCAGTAATAGAAGAGGTCTTTAGGGCAAGCTCAGAGAAATGTGGGGTCTTTAGGAAGGACACCCAGCTGAGCTGAGGGCAGGCCAAGATATTGTACTGATGCCCTAAAGTAAAATAAATCAATAAAGCTTTTCTTTGAACGTAAAACTATGCAATACCACATAGTATTATTAGTCACTCATAATGCAATCCTCATTTAAGGAATATAGCTGACATATTTGCATGGTTTGTTGTCGACTGTTTAACGTATTGTAGTTCATTCTTTTGTATGTGTACATGTCGAAGAATTAAATATTTGTTCTCGGCGGACACTAGGTTCTATTCAGAGGAATATACAAGATGCCAGAACAGTTTGAAGGCATGTCTGATTGCGGTGTAATCTGAGCCAGTCATACTTTTGTTCTCACACTGCACTGAAAATACCTCTGCATACACATATCACTTGTTCTACCACAACTATTTACTTTCCTCTGTCTACCAATATGTTAGGGAATGTCTGTGGCTTTTTAACCCTAAATAAGTTGTCGTTATTTTTACTGCTTTGTATTCAAGGCTCAGTCAAAGTGCATAATGAACTTTTATAGGAATATTTATTAATATTATTAGGTATGCATTGTTATTAAGCTTTCATGGCTGTAGTATATGATATTTTTCATTCTACTTTTTTTTTTTTTTTTTTTTTTAAGCATAGTATTTGTTTATTGTTGAAGAGGGATAGATATGGCAATGCATATTGCATAATCTTTTGCACTAATCAGTATTGTAGTTTGTGTCCCGCAGACTTCAGTTATCTCTTACATATTACAATGTTTATGACACTTAAAAACAAATAGATCAAATGTAACATACAGAATATTTTGGGCTCCATTTATAAAAAATGGGGACTTTGGCATTTCCTCAAACATTCCTGTTTAATGTTTGCCTGTTCAAATTAAAATTCGCACACTTGGAAACCTGGTCATTCAGTATATTCAGGTAGTCGGTTCAGTTCATTTTTGTGTTAATTTGGCCAGTGTATAGTTAATAAAACATTGTGTGGCCAGTGTATAGTTAATAAAACATTGTTTTCTTTTCTAGTAAATTTGTGTTTTCAAAATGCTACAAGCAGAAAAATATCCCCCAAATTGTTCAGGCACAATGGTGCAGAAGAATTTTCACCTTGCTCACTGACGTTCATGCATCTACATGCCTGCTTTTATAACCTGACAATGTTGGTGTAATATGCGCTATTTTTGGAATAAAGTAGCTTTAACATACTACAACATTTTGTTTGTATACATTTTTTGCGTTTACGGCTTTATGGACTACTCCCAATCTACACTTTAGTTGCAAGGCTAAATGGACCTAGGTTAGAGCTTTGGTCAACTTCTTGTCGGTTTTTTGACTTGTTACCAAAGCATTGGTGCAGGCAGAACTTGATAACAAATGGTTGTTAGTATTATTACTTAACTCCTTATCCCTGTGGTAATCTCAGGGGTACTGTTGTGGAAAACTGCTCCTGCTTTTTGCTTGTTACATATTTTGTTTATTTGGCACCAGGTTCTCTAGCATTATAAGTTAAGTATTCTGTGTACTCTGGGAGTCCAGGGTTCTCTTGGGCACCTAAAAAGCTTTCTCCTTTATTGCTGGTGGTAAATATAGCTCAAATCAATGAATGTGCTTTGTGAATATTTTGTAATATTGATCAATTGATTTTATTTTAAAGGCCACAATCGCCTCTTTTATGAATATGGTTATATTTTGTTTCTAAACTTTTCTGGATCTTTCATTATTATTATTAATAGTTTTAGTATTATGTGGTAATGCTGTCCAGATTACTTTCCCTTCACTTTTTGTCTTAGGTGCCATCATTCACTAGAACAGGGAGTGGAACTGGGGACAGGGCATAAACCTTCCTTAAATTATCCAAATTCAAATATAGAAAAGTCTAATGCATTCTTCAACAGCACGATGCACTTACCTTACGCAGCAGATTTTTCATATCTCATAAAAGAAAATATTTTGTGTGTTTATATCAGGGATCACATGAGACCTTGATTATTGTGAATGTACCCTTAAAAGATTTCTCAACCTTGCATGACAATTTTACTAATGGAGCAGCCTTTATTATTCACCTACACTAACTCTGCAGAGGTTGTAGTTTAATGTGTCAGTGTCGCCTGTGCAATGACACAAGATGTTGTTGTATTCTGTTGGATTTCTTTCTCTGCTAGCAGATGCATCAAACTTGTAAGGAAACATGCCGAAGTTTTGTATTAACCTGCTGGAAAGGTCTGGTACTAGGGCGGTGAGAACATATTCCTTCTTCAGTCAGACATACTGTAGAGATCAGTCAGGACAAGCCATTGATCTGGCAGCAATTACAAGGTCATTTGTTGTCACTGCATTTTCCAAGGAGATACAGGATTTTTTTCTGCACTGGTCACAATACAACCTCATTGGAGTGCCAGGCATTCTTTCAGTGAACCTTTTTTTTTCTTTATTTTCATAGTAGCCTTTCCTTGCAAAGCGGGTGGGCTTTGTGTCTAAACATTTCAGTGAAACAAATGAAAATCAATGTGTGAACTGTATTAAGGACAGAGAATAATTAAATTACCACATTTTCTAGTGATGGGCCTTGGTCAAGTGACAGCTATTTAGTGATTAGAAAATATATTACATTCGAGGACTATGTCATAAAACATTGAAGGTAAATCTGAGCAGGATGAAATAGATATTTAGAGTTTGTTATACAAATATAACATTTTTTAAATAAACAATAATTTATTGATGGCTGCTAGGAATAACATTATTAACATAGAGTTGTAACTTGTTTTACCTCCAAATACCCAAATGTAGAAAATCCTGGATGGCTGTGTAACCATTACAAAGAATCTAATGTGAAGACATGGGGATGCCAGTTGGAGGGTTTTGAAATGAATGTAATTCTCCCAGTAAACCAAAATACTTTAAAAATGCTGAAATGATCTATAGGGCTCCATCCATGTGGCAGTGAACCTGACAATCAGAAAAATTCTCGGAGGGAAAATCCTCCAGGTCCACATGTTTTAAATGACAGTGATTGATTCCCCTCCAGAGAATGTTGATGAATGTCAGATTCAATAATAAATAAATACACCCCATAGAGTTTTCTCAGTAAATATTGGACAGATTGACCATATTGTCTAACTGCTTTGCATTAAGAGGTCCAAATCATCCAGCATGAATGAAAATGTTTTTTCTTTTGTTTTTGTTATTTTATTCCATTTAATGCTAAAGCTGTCTGTTTTGCTGATTTGCCTGACATAGGCTAAGTTTAGACTAGTGGTTAAAACCCTGTGATCCAGTGGGCTTTATAGTCCCGATCTGCCAGTATTTAATGTTGCTTAATAATATATTTATGCACATATGAAAGTCTGGTCATAATTTAGCACAGAAGTGAGTGTTACCTGTGGCTAATGCTGTTGCTTATGTTATATTTTAGGTTATATCTATTACTATAAATAATAGAACTGGTTATAAAATTATAAGCCATGGTTGATATGATTAAAAAACCTGTATTGTAATATTCCTATACGGTATATTGTTTAGATATCAAATCTGTGTAGTGTACAAATGTGACCTTTAGTAAGTATTTTACTTACTAGCTGAGTCAATAGACATAGTTACTCTGGAGATTCCAAACAAGTTAAACAGGTTTAACTTACATATTTGTTGAAAATAAATATGCATTTGTCTTCCTTGCAGAAATCTTCAGCTAGTCAAACACACATTCAAACTAAATTATAATTCTCATATAACATGATTATGGATGATATCGGTAATAAATATTACTGACAATGCTTGTGAAACCATACTAATAATGTATTCTATCTTTGCTGTCAAACGTTAAAGAAAATAGTGTTTATAATTTAAGCCAAGTAGCTATCTAATAGCCAGGAATGACTGAAAAATGCTGCGTGTGAGTTAATGGTACCAGTGCCATTCACTTTTGTGCACTTCATGGCCTTTTTTGTTACAATGTTTGGGACCTTTAGTGTTTATTACTAAGTCTGTCTCTCACATTCATTCATTCATTCATTCATTCATTCATTGTAATGATGGCTGTACTATTTGGCTAATATGTTGACAGCATGGTTGGCTCAATGGCTAGCGCTCTTGCCTTTGCAGTGCAGTGTTCAAGGTTCGAATCTCAGGTGGGGCACTATCTAAGGAGTTTGCATGTTCTCCCCATGTTTGTGTAGGTGCAAAAAATAAATGCAGTTAGGTTAGTTGGCTTCCCCTCCAAAAAATGGCCTTAGATTGTGTTAATAACATATGACTATGGTAGAGATATTATATTGTGAGCCCCTTTTGAGAGAAAATTGGTGACATTACCAAGAACTTTGTAAGGGCCTTTGTAATGTATGTCAGTGCTTTAAAAATACAATTTTAATAATAATTAGGACTGTATTTTAGGAATACAATTTGTATGCTTAGAACTTGTCCTAGCATGACTAATAAATAGTGAATAGTATTTTTGTAGTGAAAAGTATGAATTTATATAAAGCTTTTGGATGCAGAACCAGCATACTGTCTAACAGTCCACTGACAGAGAAAAGCAGAAAGTATAAACCTTTCTAAAGGATTTCACAGTATCAACTATTTTTGAGGTGGCTATTGATGAACCACATGAATTCTCATTGTCACTTTATTTGAATTCCATTCTAATTGGGGATTTTATTTAGGTGGTTATGGATGGATCACATGGTTTAAAGAAAATAATAGTGAGTGCAAGTGTAATTATGGCAAATCAATACTGTAAGGTAAATGAGCAAAACTAAAAGGAGCCAAACACCTTGAGAACAGTATCCAATGTTTAAAACAGTGATTAAAGGGTATCTACATAAAAAATGCAATATATTACAGCTTTGCGAAGTTTCATTAGATTTTTTTCAGGTTCTTTTTTCCTTTAATTCACCTGGTATTTCCTGTCCTGGGGTATATACTGCTAATCATTCCATGGGACGTATGGGGGTATCCATGGCTGCTCGTGGCCTGAAAACTAAGCTGGTAATCTGGAATATATTAAATCTGAAGTCTCCATGAATGAAAAAACTGAAATACAATAAATTAAAAGGGTGGGCTAGTGACATCCAGGCTGAGGCAGAAAGGACTAAATGATGTAAGAAAAGGAGGCTCTGACTGACTTGCTGCAGGTTTTAATGTACACTGCAAGAGGCAGTGTCCATTGCACTCAGACATTATCAGTACAGGAGGGGAGCCTGTACAGGGTTACAAGACCAAGGCTAAGGCAATAGTTAAGCTTTCAATTTTTGTTCTTAGGTTTATTTATGATTTTTATGATTCAGGAATTATTGGAAACTAATCAAGAAACAGGCTGTATTTCTAATTTTTAGGATATATATTTACCAAGCAAGAGTAAAACCTTTTGGCAGTGAAACAAGTAGCTTTTTTAAAAAAGTTGTTTTCTGTGAATTTCCTTCTGTCTCTAGCGTGCTAAAAATCCCATATATTGCTACAAGATATCTATTTCAGTTCTTCATCTTTTTCCTCTTCTGGGCCTTGTTAGGACAATACAGTTTTAATCCTTCTTACATAAAACACTATCCATGGGATCCTGTGACTCTTGTTTGACTACATCATCAGATCTCACTGCATTCAAAGGCAAACTAATATCTTGTGTGAAGAGAGCATTTGTGTGCAACTGCTCACCTTGTGCATGCTTAATAATTGAAACACTTCTAAATATTTTATTTCATTACATCTCCCATGCTCAAGGTTTTCAATTGTCTGATTAGGTGTTAAGTCTGTGGGACATGCAACAGACACCGTGGCCTTGCTTACCAATTGTTGCTTTGAGTATTGTATGTCAGTGTTCTGTAACCCCTCGATAGCCTCTATTATAAATGCATTACATATGTATTATATGAAGCGTTAAAAAATATATCCAAATTCGAACAAACCTATATACCATAAGGTTGCATATGCTTGCTATTTTTTCCCCTGAATGCAAATGTTTGTTTCCTTTTCATAGCAACAGAAAACAACTTCCTCTACTTTAAAGAACTGAATGTGAGAACAAGTGTGTAAATGAGTCAGGATAAATCTAAAATATATAGAGGATAAAATACAGTGGTCATGTAGTACATTGCACAAATCTACATTTTGTAGAAATTTTGACTTACAACTTCAAATGAAGTTTAGTGCAGCATACCAATTTAACTTCTCCAGGCTTCTGGTAATAAGATTGCTTACCAAGGCCATCCACATGTGCACAAAGGAGCATATCTTGGCATCAATAGATAAATACAGACTTTATATTCGCCTTATATTCGCCTTAATAGATGATTAATAGATGAGCGCAAAGTGTGTGCTCCTTCTGCACATGCAACACCTCGGGCTTGTGCAGAAGGAGCCCTTTCCTCAAAAGGGAAAAAAAAGTCGATCTCAAGCATGCGCAGTGATATCGGCAAGTTTTTTTCCCAAACTACGTTACCTGATCTCGTGCCTGCGTGATGTAGGAAGAAGAACCCGGAACGCCAGGACGATGCGGGACCGGATGGAAGAAACCTCCAGACCGATCGACTGCACTGCAGGATTTAAGGTAAGTGGATTTTATTTTGTTTTAGGTACTATTGCGTTTATTTCCTTTAAGTGATACATATTTTCAGGTATAAGCTTGTGGCTGGTGAGATGCTCATCTGTTAAAGCCAATATAGATCCTACAAAAAAAAAAAGGTGATGGGGCCTCTATATGTCTAATCATAAGCAGGTTGCCACCTAAAAGGAAATATCCACAATCTCATTATGAAATGCAAATAAACATAAAGAGAAAAATGCATGCAAAAATGTTCAAACTATTTTAACAAGTATTCACTATAAAAATTGCCTTTACCAACTGGCATTTGACAAGTTTTATTTTGAAAACCAAACAAATTGTACCAATCATTTATGTATTAGGGCGTTATAAACAATGGCAGTAAGTGAAGGTGAGTAAAGGTCTCGGAACCCTTTTTCTGTGAGCCATTTGCCTAATTTTGAGTTCCCTTACATTCCCAAGCCATGATGTATGAGGTTTTTATTCTTGGCCTTACATTAATGACTTTTATTTTCCACTGCATTGTGGTCTTCTGATACCTTTTTGTTCAGTTACAACTATAGAGAGAAGCCTTTAAAATGCAAATCAGACATTATCTGAATCATTATTGATCACCACTATATAAAGCGTTCAAAGCAGTATGTGCATTATTCATAAGCATACAGTAATACTTTACCCACAGGCTTTAAATATCAATACTTTTAGAAACAAGGCTTTTGACATTAATACTTAAACAAAAACATCAACAATTGTTTCATCTGATTAAATGCAATATTTATGAAATTTCACTTTATTACATACACCACTTGACATAATTGCATATCTATCTTTCAAATCATTTCAGTTTTGAAAACATGAAAAACAATAAGTTTTGCTTTTGTTCTCTTATTATTCTCCTAGCTGTATCAAATATCAGATTAAAGATGTAACACACAATGTATTGGGAATAAGATAAAATGCACAATTAATGTATGAGGTTAGAATGTGAAATGAAGGAGCAGAGATTTCCCTGGAGTAATTCATTGTGTCTCAGGATATTGATCTTATTGATAAAGTGTGCTATTGTGATTTCAGTGCTCACCTAATTAATAGTATTTTCCTTCAAGACTCAAGTTCAGTACAATAAGTGGTGGCATTTAAAGATCTATCATACCAGTAGTTCTGTCGCATGGGAACAAAAATTGATTTCTTCATATTACTACTATATGTGAAGATCCACTCCGTGCCCGTTTTACTGCAGCAAAGAAATTAGTAGTGACATGTCATAAAACGCTGCCTGAGCTTTCTATTTCATATAAAATATACTGTATTTGTATATTTTACAAAAAAAAAGTGACAGCTGCAAACATATTATATTTTCTACCATTGGAAAGAAGATGGTGGCACTCATAAGTGTTCTGCACTAATAGACACAAGTTGTTATAGATGTGTTTAGGGGCAATCCTTAGAAGAGATGGCAAAAGTTTTGTTATTCTAAAAACAAAAAAAAAATGATTAGCTAAATTTTTGTCATCTTTTGTTACTTTATTCTAACATTCCCTCAGTCAGTCCCTGGAATGTTACCAATAGAATTCCAATACATTCATATGATCAAAGAAGTTAACCAAAGTGATGATTCAAAGTGATGATTGAATGAAAATGTGTTTCAATGTTTTATATGTGTTTATATGTTTTTAACAAAAAAAGATTTGATGTAATTTTGAGGACCTACCTAGTTCTCAATAGCAAAGGGTGTAATTGATATTAACTCCCCCCAGCGGTAATCCCAAGTCACACTCAGGGTCGCCAAAAACATTAAAAAAAACACTTACCTTGTTCCTTTGGCGTCCCCCAGCGTCCTGCTCGTCCATGCAGGTCCTCAGAACACGTCCTCCAGCGACTGCAAAGATGTTCTCCGGGGTTTCCCAGTGACATTGGTGCATGCGTCGGTGTGGGCGGGAGACGTGGCGGGAAATTTAAATAATTTTGTATTAGATTCAATACAAAATAACTGTATTTATTCCAATACAAAGAAATCTTTATATACATGCTACTGTACAGTTATATCACAGGTTTTACTATATTTATGCACCTTTGTTTTACCAGATTTTTTTAAAATGTATTATTAAATTATTTAAATTTAATAAATATTGGACATATTTCAGTGAGTTATGCCTAAGAAATATAAGCCTACAATGTAAAATAAATTTTCATGCAAAAAACTGTAACGCATTTTGCACGAAAATTCAGACAGAATTAGAATGCCAGGGGGATTAAGGATTCCTAACTAGATTTTCAACTCTATCAAGGTCTTAACCTAGTCACAAAAATAGCTTCCCAAAAAAAGTAACCAACCCCTTTTGTCAGGCACTGAGGCAGAGCACTGAGCTAGATTGAAATGTACTGCCTCCTTGAGGTCACAACACAACAAATTGTTTAAGCTAAGAAGGAGAATGATGGGAAGAGATGAACAGATGCATGTAATAAGAGTTTTTCTAATATTCTAAATGATATCTGTCACTTTGCCAGTAACAAACATGTGAGCACAGTGAAGTCCAAGAGTACTGTGAGCCCAGGCTGCTTAATGATGCCACGCCAGAGGACAGGTCAGTGAAATCTAGAAAAGTGTCACTGACATCCTAAAAATAAAACCTAATCTGCGTTCTTTACAAATACAGTTTAAGCACACATATAGTATACCTGACACCAGTATATCTAGGCACAAACCAACAAACTGTGTTTTTAATATTAACTTACCCTTTTAGCAAAGTACATATTTTAAACTTTTGATTCATGTTAAAATATTAGAAGAATATTTTTAAAAAAAGAACCACATGATACCTCAGAGAAAGAACTCTGATTTATTTGACTGCATATGTCATTTTATGTTTCATTGGTAGATTGATTGCTGTGCTGAATCCTTGGAGAAATTTAAATAAAATGCACAATGGATTTTTCTATGTGATGGTTTATTTTTCGAACCTGTTGTGTAAACTACTAAATTGAAGATGAATTATAGAATGAAGCTGACAGAGGTCACTTACTGAGCAATTACAATGAAAATTGATATTATTGAATCATGAAAGCACTTTATCATACACATTTCTGATTCACATAGGAAGTCCGTGCTTGGCCCCACTATTTCCTATGGCTCCTTACTTTCAGTGGAATGATAGGCTCATTGGCTAGTGTTAGAAGTGCTAATAGGCATGGCCAAGCTTCAGTTTTGAGGTTAAGGTGCATCAGTAAGTGCCCAGATCTTGGGGGCTTAGGTAGACACACTCAGACAAAACCATTGTTGCCTGCATGCATGCTCATAGAGGTTCCTGCTATTGCGTGAAAGCAGTCACTTAAGTTTTGAGACATGTTAAGGTTTGCATTTAGGTAACTCTTTCTTTAAGAAATCTTTACATGTATGGAAGCAATGAAATACCTACTTCTTCTGCTGCCTGCAAGACTGAACTATGTTTTGATGCTAATATATAATGGATATAATTTGTAACAATTTATGTTAATATTGATGGGTTTATTTGCAAAGAGGGATAACACACAGAGACTTGCAAGTAAAATTAAAACATAAGGTTATACTATTTAATGATATAAACACAGATAGATAAAACAATGCAATAAATAAGATACTTAGCTGCGGAAGAGATTTGCATTCAACCAAGGATTCCCAAAATTAATGGCTTGGCAGATGTTAGAAAGACTATTTAAGACTCATTTAGGTGTGGCACTGTGTTTTAAATTACCCAGGAACTGAGACAATGATCAGTGCTTGACCAGTACTGACCAATGATCATCCTTTACCAGCATTTTACCTTTTAAGGATGCCAGTTCTTTCACTAAATTCTTATTCTTTTCTAAATGTATCTTTATTTTGTCTCTTGTGTTTAATGTGGCCTTGCAATTTTGTGACATGTAATTACAACAAGTTGTACACTCAGTTGCACACATTCCTCCGTGGTATGTAGTCAAATAGTCTAGTACAAGCCCATACTGAGCTAATATTTTGGTATGCCACTTTAAAGCATCCATGATCATTTTGAATGTGTCAAGCATCTCATCGGTAACATTGTCAAACAATTTAGCATTTTTCTCTATGGATGTGCATTCTGAACTGACACTCCTACAATAGTGAAGGATAAACCAAAGTAGGTGTATGAGAGGCTTTTCCTTAACTTTAGGCTAGCTCTTTTAAATAATTTGTTGACTTGTTACTTTCCTAATTTTTAAATCAATATTATCCATAAACCAAGTAAATGTGGCTATTCTTATAGGTAGGAACTTATAAGCATTCTTTCCACATGCATAATACCAATCATCTGGCAACGCAAATTTCCCAAAATAGTTTATCTGATATGCCAATGCAAACAAAGGCTCAGGAATATTTGGTTCCTGTTTTTTGCATATGATAGATTAATAGTGTTTCCCAGCAGTGTCCCAGATTAATTGGTGCACTAATAGTTGTTGTGCAGTCCCTTGGCCTCTTTTGGAAGCAAACTTGCACTGCTTATAAATGTATCATTTCTAAATGCAGTCAACCAAGGTTCTGATTACCAAGACACTATTGGCAGTCTCATAACTGTGGACCTGAACTTTTCCAATGTCAAGTCCCCATAAGCAATCCATGACTTTTTTTGAAGTTCCTCTGGTGGTACTGGAACAGCAATAAATGACATGGTTCTAGACAATGGGCTATGAGTGTATATCCAACAGTCTGTCCTGTTTATCGGCTAGGCATAATGGTGATGCATATACCATAGTTTATTTGCAAGAGAGTCTTGTATAAGATGTTACTAATCATAGTTCACCACAGACCATTGCAATACCATGAAGGATCACTACAATATTTTACTCAAAGATTGGAACCAGTCTGTGGGAAGGAAATAAACAGGATTAACATCACAATCTCTGAGTATCAGGTAAGTATTACCTTGTCTTCTGGCAATCACTTCACCTTACTTCTTACATTCCCTCCCCCTATCTGCTGCACTGGGTATTAGCCATACCTTTGACCCAAGTTGGTTTGTACTGTCACTTTCACCCTCTCTGATATTATGTAAAGAACAGCTAATTAGACATGTATCATAACATACTTTTCCACATTTCCATGGGTGTATAGTCACACAATGTTCTTGAGAAAAACGTCATGGGTCAAGTCACTTCCCAGTCTCACCAGTTAGTAATGTCAAAAAAATCAGAAATTTTATTGTTGTCAATTCATCTATCCTGAGTATACCTGCTTGGTTACTGTTTCCTAGTTTTAACAATGTTCCTCCCACAATGAATCCCTAAATTCTTTTCCTTTATGAACAACAACTTCTATCTTGTTGG
Organism: Pyxicephalus adspersus; assembly: GCF_032062135.1. Classification (NCBI taxonomy): domain Eukaryota; kingdom Metazoa; phylum Chordata; class Amphibia; order Anura; family Pyxicephalidae; genus Pyxicephalus; species Pyxicephalus adspersus. The sequence continues at coordinate 50,334,428 of NC_092861.1, forward strand.
CCTGAGGTCTTTAACGGTAATAACTAATTCAGGAATTATTTTATCCTGTCCCTGACCAAACATAAACTGGAATGGTATATGATACTAGTGATTTACCCTTTTTTTTATCCTGCAACCAGTTTTGACTTCTATGGGCAGATCATAAGACTGTTGCAGTAAAATCATTAATTTCAAAGTAGTATTTTGATAAGCCGATTTAGTAGGGCATACAGTTAGTACCCCCCTCAAGTATCCACTGTAGCACGGTATTTGACTCCCATTTCTCCCAACAAGGAGTTCTGATATAGTCCACTTGGCAAATTTGTCCAATAGATTGTCCTCGATAAATAGTTTTATGATGATTTACTTCCTGGCATATGGGGCATTTGGCAACAATATCTTGGGCTTGAGTATGTGTGAGGGGAATTCCTTTTTTGTTAGCCCATTCCCATTCTCTTAGCACCTGGGAATGGACAATCCTGATTGTCCATGGACCTACTCCCCCAATATAACATGTTTATTTGATGAAATCTTGACTAGTTGGTCTATAAACTCATTGTTGCTATCAATAGAGTGGGCATTAATGAGACCCACTTTAATCATTTGAGTTTTACCTGCATGCCAAATCTTGTTCTAGAGTTCTGGGCCTCCCCATATTTTTTTCTCCATTCACAGTCCAGATGTCTTTTTGCCATGTTGTGATCCAAGTAGTAACCTCTTAAAAACAGCCCAACTGTAATTATAAATAATGACCCTCCCAAGTCTGATATAACATAGTCTCTGTGGAGGGGTGAAAAGTGGCAGCAGTGGTAATTCAGCCTTTCAGTTTGATCATGGCTGAACCATCAGCGTACCATGCAAATTTAGGTACGTCAGTGGGCAAATGCTCCCTGGCTGGAACCTCCTGAAATGATGAAAATCATAATTATTGGTGCATCTAGCTCCCCACACTAAAAAGTAACCAATCTTGGTAAGTATTGGTTCAATGCAGTTGGTTCTTGAGCATAAATGCTACCTTTCACACTTAAATACCACTTCCATTTCTGAAAAGTAGGTTTTTGTGCTACTGCAATCCATGCTCGCAGTCCTTCCTGTCCAACCCTCTCATAAATAGGTAAGTCTGTTACTACCATACTACCACTGGTTGTTGCTTGGTAGTAGATTCCATGTGCTGTAATGCAGTGTATGAAGCTAAAAGTTTTTGTTTTTTTTTCAAGTGGGCTGTACTTCTTTGGGACCAGAAACCGATAAGTATTTTCCTAGTCCCTGGCAGGGGGGCCTTCTTCCACAATCACCAAAAAAAAAAAGGTTAATCTGGCTGTAGTGGCCCCGGGAAATTAAAACTCTGTACAGTTTCTTTAGCTAGCTCCAATGCACACTATTGCTCTGGATCCCAGCTGAAAACAGACTTATTCCTGATAACATGGTAGATGGACCTCAGAAGTATTCCCATGTGTTGTACAAAAGCCTCCAGTATCCCATCAACCCTAGTACACTATGAGCTTCCTTGGTTGTAGGGGCTTTGAGGTTAGCAACTGTGTCTAATACAAGCTGTGGAATTGTCTTTTGAAAGCCAGTCCAAATCATTCATGTAAAAAATTCACAGACTGAGCTGGGCCCTGTACTTTGGATGGATTAATAGCCCAACATCTTTTCTTCATATAGTCCGATGCAGTTTGTAAATCCTTTTACAGTTCATCTTGAGTTGTCAAAGATATCATAATAGCATCAATATAATGAAAAATCTGGCAAGAAAACGGGTGGAAGCATTTCTAAATCTCTAGAAAGCAGTCCATGACAGATTGTGGGGCTGTGCTGTGCACATATTCATGTGGCAGCATAGTTGGAGCATATTGTCTTCCATCCCAGGTAAATACATTAATTCTGAGTCTTCATCAATTGGTATTGAAAGCATTTGCTAAATCAAGTACTGCATGCAGGTACTCGGCTGAGCCTGAGCAATAGTTTCTACAAGTGTAACCATATACTTTCTACAAGTGTATACCATAAGTAGCAGCCAATGGAAGGGTCCCTTTATTCAACCCTAAATAGTAAATTATCATTCTGTAAGATCCTAACTGTTTCTTTACTGGAGAGACAGGAGCAATCAACAGGCTCAAAGCTGGTCTGATAACATCTGCTTCTAAAAGGGTTGGATAGGCTCTGTAATTTCCTTATGTCCCTCTGGAACACAATATTGCACACTGGGTGCACCAGGGTCATAATGTACATTAGTGTCCATTTAGTGCAACCCCTCATATGGCTTCGACTGCAGACATGGCAAAAACGGACTGAAGTGCCATATGTTCTTGTCATGCTATAGATAGCCTGGTTCCATAAGACCTCCATTCCTGGTATGTTTTCTGACAATTCAGATACAAGTATGATAGCATTAAAGATGGGGCTTTTGCCTTATTTGTAGTCTTCAGTGAACCTTAGCAGCCCATGGAGAGGTTGTTTCCTCACATCACTAGTCGATACATTCTTGAGTCTGGCTGGCGGTAACTTCCCTTAATCTTTCAGTTGTTTTCAGTGCTTGAACAGATCAATAGTAGGTATTCTATCTCAATGTCTGCTTTGGTAATGGCACTGATAAGCAGCTCAACAAACAACTGTTGTGGTTATTTTAAACCTCTTTATGAAATCTTTTTTTTTTTTGTTCTCTGTATTCATCTTTGCTTATGTGCTGGTCCTGGTTCTTCCTCAATCACCTCTAACTGACTCATTATTTTGGCTGCTTCATGCACATTTCCCTGCCTTCCATCCAAAGCATTTATTATTGTGAATAGTGCAGGACGTAAATGTTGCAGTGATGTCTTAAGGATTTTCTGTCTCATTAAAGGAGTAAATCAGGACACGTCTGGCACCACTTAGGTGGTAGATACCAGGAGGAACTCTTGAGCAGTACAGGGGGTCCAGGTGATCATCCAGAGATTACTCGGCATGAGAGTGGTAGCTGGCAGAACAGGCAGCAGGAGAGGTAAATATTTCTTTGCTTCTTTGAAGGTTCACAAAACAGTTTAAAGGACCATAAGCACCAATGCTGTTTGTAATGTATCTTGCATTTCCTGACAATAGGAAAACATCTAAAATGCATAGTAAGTGCAGTAGACTCATTGTGTATGAATTTGTAATGAATTCATCTTCATTTTAATGCTTTAAATCAGCAGTGTTTTAAAATATACTTGATTTAGTCTTGCAGTATGTGTCCATGTTTAAGCATTTTTCTTAAGAAGGGTTTGCACTCTTCTATTCCTGTTTCTCAATGCTTCTGCTTTCTCACCCTGTAAGAGAGGCTTCCAGGTAGGAATACAGTAGCTGTTCCTGCACAAATTACATGGTATCGTCCACTGCTTTTAACATAAGAAGAACCAATAATAAGAAATAAGATCACATGATATTGGCAACATTGAGTTGTGGCAAAAATGTACCTCAATATGTATCTGTATTACTGAGTTCCCATATAACTTACTGTGTACAATCCCATACTACTCCTGACTTATATGTGTGTTCACATGTATGGTGTACCTATAGATATATAGGTACTACTTAAATAGTTACATGTCATCAGGACTTAGATACTCACCATTAAGACCTGGGGAGTTAAACCTCGTAAGAATTCTATCCAGCCTTGTCTCTTGTTGCAAGATACAACTGTCAGTCACCCTAAAGATCATAAAAATTAACTCATTCTAGTAAATAAAAAATAAATAAATTAGTGTTGAAATTTTGTTATGAGCTCACATGTATATGCACTGGAGTAGTAATTCTGACACTTTAAGTTGAAAATGTAGTATTTGTTTATAAATATACCCAATCAGTATCCTTGTGCCCCTGTCAGTGAGCAATCTGCAAAGAATTTTAGGACAAATGACATCTATTTGTAAATATTTTTGTGTGATTTTCACCAATCCTGAACATTGGGAGCATTTATTACACTTATATTTGCCAAGGTTAGTACAAGGGTTCATTTTATTCACACCAAAGCCAAAGTCATAACTACTTACTAATTTACCTCCTAATTAATTGGATTTTCTTTAGGTAATCTCAGGATATTGCTCCAGGTTTTGACAGTGCTGTAGGAAGGACACTTCTCCCCCAGTGTTTGTGACATCTCAGTGTGAATATCCTTTCCTGACTTTCCCTGGAGAAACAAAAACTTCAAGATGGCCGGTAACTCCAACGACGTGAAACTTGCTTTTGCCTCTGCCATCACAGCTTCTCACTAAAAGAAAAAACAGTTTTAAGAATCGCAAAGACCTGATATTTGCACAGTTACATACTAAGATATTAGGCAGTCATATGCCTCCACACTCATTTTTCTATTTTATCTGGAAGGGGGAAAAGCCAGGAACTTCTTCAGGTTTTCTTATAGAGGGATGTGTTGTCATTACTTCCACATAGAAGATTTAGAGTTGTGTAGAGAGAGTTCCTTACCATACCTATTACTGTGGCCTATCCAGTATTAGCTTCTACAAAAGAGCAATTCAGTTAGAGGCCAGGTATGTACATTAGCTTTTGTCCTGTCATTTGAATAATTTCATAACAAAAAAAATTGCAAATTCTTTGCATAATTTTTATTAAAAGTATTTGTAAAAAGATTTTAAATTATCTTCTGATGACAAATGCCTACATAGCTTGTGAAGGATTAGCATCAGATGGAAGAATGGCACAGAGGCAACTCCACCTACCAGCTTTGTTTAGGGCTCATGTTTTTTGGCAAAAACAGCAACCAAAGTAAACAATCACCCCTCACAGGGGTTAGTGTCCAAAAAATTAATAAAGTCCACAAATAAAATATTCAGACTCCAGGATAGCATAAACAAATTTTTGCCGCATACAGACGGACTCGCAGTCAGTTTAATCTAAAGCCACATCAGCTGCTTAGCACAGGGTGTGCTAAATAGGCTTCTGTGCCTAAGGAGAATGTGGGACCTAAAAGTGGGAAATTTGCCCTTCATTGCTATTGCAGATTCCCAGTAAAACCAGCCCTAGAACAGAAATTTAAATAATATATTTCTGCCCCCCTCCCATTTCTGAAAGTTCCAGCATTGCAAAAGTCAGGCTCTTTGAATCAGGGCCAATTGCAGTAGAAGCCCTTGACCCCACAATGGCAGCCCTGGGAATTCACTGAATTTTAATACATTTCAGAACACAAAATATAAACATGGCTTTATGGCTATAGATTACAATTGCATTTTTCTATTACTTCTAAAGTTCTGTATTAATAATCTTATAATAATTTGTTAGAAAATATGCTTGGATGTTTTTAAAAGACAGCTTACAAGATAAAAATGTTTCCATAAATATACTTGAAACTGGATTGGGTAAGAAACAGGTAAATAAGACTATCACTATTTGGTTCATAATATAATGTAATAAATATTGGGACGTATTGTTCATCATCCTGTTTTGAATACCAAAAGATCCATTATCATTTGCAATAAAATAGCTACATCACTATATTTAATGAGTTGGCATTTATTGACTAGTGCTTAATACCAACTAAACTCTAGCTAGTGGTGTGTGCGTGTAATTTTAAATCAATTCACTAAACTGAGTGTTCTTCACACTGAGTGTCAGACTTCAGAATTCAGTAATGTAGTTTTCTTTTTTTTTCCAATTGGCATGAAACAACTATAACGAGTATAACAACTGTAAATTGCTTGAAACTTATTTGCTACATGCTGGT
>NC_092861.1:50341345-50344563 GCF_032062135.1 Pyxicephalus adspersus
AAGTTACATGGAAAACAGGTGAAAATTCCTATCGGCCAATTGGGACATACTGTAGCATGAGAGGTAATTTTTTTTGCCAATACATAATTGGATAATGCTTATGAATATTCAACTCTATCCATTGGAGAAGAAGCATCTCAAGCTTGTAAAGCAATAGAAATTGAGCACCTAGAGTCTAAAAATAATGATTTAGAGGTAGAAAAGGTACTAATAACAGAATATAAATCATTGCAAAATATCTAATAAATTTTCTTTATACTGAAATGATTTTTTATATTGTTATAAAGTATAACTTTTTTAGCATTAATAAGGAAATTCTCAATTGAGTTTACTGAATGTTGAATGTGTTTTAATTCTTATAAAATGTACAATTACAATCAGAAAGCGTTTTTTATTTTTTTTTATTTTATTGATCATGGCTGTAAGTGTTTATTATGATGTTCATAAACACAGAACGATGAAACACAGCATAGCTATGCATTATTTAATAATTCAAATCTAGCCTAAAGGCTTTACTTTAAAATTGCTTGTTGCATAGCTTAATTGTTCAATAAATGTAATAGCATATTGACCTTTACTGTCTTCTGAAGAGAACTTGCTGTGTCAGCATATAATATCTTCCATAAGTGAAAGTGAAGAACTAAAGACAAAATAAAACAGACTGTACTAAGGCTTTTTAATAACAGCTTTCAACTTTGTTCGGTGTTTTCTTTTCTATATCATATATTAGGCAAGGTTGAACAGATAAAACTGTGGCATGTTTATTTAAAGAGCTAGAAGCATAAAACATTAATTATTTTAATAACTGTATATTTTTTATATGCAAGTAAAAGATTTATGGCTAGAAATAAATATAATTTTAAAGTTTTAAAGAGATAAATCATCATTGATGTTTGTAGTAAACTCGCCTAGTTAAAATTCCTAAAATCCAAATTCAAGGCATTCATGCTAAACAAAAATAGTTTATGCTTCTCTTTGCTATCAATTGGTGCACTTTACATACACTTTTTTTTGTGAGTGTGTTCAAGGCAAAGTAACTGGTCTTTTCAGTGGTCTTCTTTGAGCTTGCTATATTCGGACCTTTAGTTCTCTCCCCTGCTTGGCCACAAGAGCTAAATAAAATACCAGATAGTTCTAGGCATGGGGAGGGCGGCCAAAATCATTCTGAGTGGTCATTCATTATGCCTATGTGCTGTCATGTGGGGGCACAGAGAAAGTTTATACCCTTGTGTATAACCCTTCAGTATGGCAAGGGTTAAGGGTTTACATGTTAATCTTGGTACATTGTGGAGAGTACTTGAATTGGTTTTCCACATTGAGTTATTGTTAGCTACCTTCTCTCACTGGCTTGGAACCCAACCTTAGCAAGGTTCAATCACTGCCCTGGTGCATCACCTTTTAGGCCTATGATTGGGGGATTTCCAACACAAGAATAAAATGTAAAGAACCCAGCTAAACAGACCTTCACCATGAATTACTGAAAAAGCTAGTGGAGTGGGAGCAGGATGGCCCTACCACCAAAAAGACTGTGCTAGAACAGGGGAGGACCTGCGGACTGGACCACTGGGGGAATGAGGAAAATTCCTAGCCTTTAGCTTTAGGAAAGAAAAGTTATAGGATGGGACCCTGAAGCGAGGTATTTAGGACAGAATGTCGATGGTGCTGAATTTAGGACTGTCAAAGACAGGGAAAACCAACTCTTCAGGAGCCCATTTCGTATACTTTACTATGGTTTTAGGAGTCCTTTGAGGATGCTTAGTCATCTCTCAGAGCTTATTGTGTGGAATGCTTCTGGATGTGAGCTGTTGCTATTCTGACACTTTGCTACCCTAACCCTCTCTCTATATATGTTTGCACAAGCCTTTGTGAGTTTCCATTTGAGAAATTCTCTCTCTAATTTCTAATTTCATTAAGCATCATTGTTACAGTGAATGAAAGCAATGGGAAAACGGACTGTAAGTTGCCACTAGAACAGAAAAAGACAGAAAATATGCAAATAGAAAAAATAGGGAAGATTTCCTTCTCATTGTTAAAAGATCCCTTAACTTCCTGTTTCCACAGAAAGAGAAGTGAATGGAAACTTCCCTGATGTGAACAGATTGGGGGTTTACTCTTCTCTACTTGCAAAAAGTACAATATGCTGTAAACGTTTTCCTAAAAAAGGTCAAACCCATTTACTTTAAACTTGCAAATTCTTAAATTTCACAATAAATTTAAGTCATTTTTGTCAGCTTTAAGTAAAATTATATCTGATCTGGCTTTAAAGGCACTTGTTTAGGCATGTCCATTTATGGTGTGAGAATCCCATATGTCTCATTCTCCAATTTGCTGCCCTGTGTTGTCACCAGACTATAATTGATTGTGACACTTTTTATTGTACAGGTATGTCCTTCAACAAAATAAAGTGGCCTTCCCTTGGAAATGGCAAACCCATTCATATAAACAGGATGAAGCCGAAAAAGGCCATATGAGATCTGCAGCTCTAAGATGCAACAAAGGATTAAAAAAGGCGAAGACTATATTTTTAAAGACAAAACATAACCAATGTTAATTGTAAACCGTGCTTTAAAAAAATCTTAACCCAAATAACACAGTTTGCTAAAGTTATGTATGCTAGTAATAGAAGAAGTTACATAATTATTTTTCGTAAAGAAAATGCCAGTCCAATTTTTTGTAACTGTGTTGATCATACGATAGATCTTTAGTATGCAGACACCAGACTCCTGCTGAAGACTTTCTCTTCAAGAAGACCCAAAAAGCCAATAGGCCCATAATGCATGAGGGTCCTTTTACACCATGTGCTTTGGGCATTGCTACCTATTGTATTGTAGGCTTTAGCAAAAACCAGAAAAATGCATTATTATCAATATGGCCTTTTTGAAGGAATGTGCTGCATTGATATGTGATGGTTAAGTTTTATGGTAATCTGCTTATATTTTGCTTTTTCTAAAGCCCCCTCCCCCCTTTTCCCCAATCAACATACCTATGAAATTGGTCTTTGTGCCTTTGCAATGCTGGCAATTATGTCTATCTGACAGAGACTGACCAGTGGTGTAGTGTACATCTCTTCCTGATAGCTGAAAGCTATAGTTGCATCCAAATGATGCTGAACCTCCTAATTGAAAGGAGTCCAAATATTACCGTATTTTTCGGACCATTAGACGCTCCGGACTATAAGACGCACCAGGTTTTCCGCACGGGAAAACAAGAAAAAAAAA
>NC_092861.1:50345216-50370699 GCF_032062135.1 Pyxicephalus adspersus
ACTAGGATCACTTGGTTGAAGAGGAAAGAGCTACATAGTGCATGCTTGCATTACAACAGGTCACAATGCAAATAAAAAATAACTTACCTTAAATTCTAGTAGTAATGTGAAATAAATGTGTAAAGCATGTCAAAAGCAATTCCGTGTGAATCTAGACTGAGGCTTTTTTGCAGATTGTTTTAATTAATATCTATTTAACAAACCAATTTACAGATTGCATACAGTGTCAGATCAAAATTAGAATGCATCAGTTCCTGGACAGTGTGATACTTGTTGCAATCTGGAGAATAACTAGTTTTGCTGTATATCATACAATTGCCATTTTTTTTAGAAAAAGCTTTTTTTTAATTTGTTTCTGAACAGTGTCAGACTTGTTGCAAACTGAAACATATTCCTTAAAAGGGTTTTTTTATTTTTTGGATGGGGAGTTGGACATTATCCCTAGGTAGACCAAAAAATGACCTAATAAAGCTTCATAATAATAGGTAGTGGCTGAAATGTTCCAAATGTATAGTAAAACTGAATGGGCACTACAGAGCGTGCTATAATGTATACAATAGACAGTCATTACAAAGAAGCATTTGTTAGATGGAGAAAATAAAGATTTTTGATTATATGTTTTGTCACTCTATTTCATCTAGAAATTTTTCAATTCTCTTGGACAGAATGTCCCAAAGGAAAGCTGAATTCTCTTGACTACCATTCCCATAACATTGTAGAATTTAACATTTTGTGTGCACTATGATTGATATTGCATTAGCTTAAGTTTGTCGTTTTATTGAATAAAAGGCTGGTAAAGCACACTACAGATCTTTCAGACTGCGATTATGTCTCATAGTATTATTTTTGTACCATGTTTTAGAGGCAAATATTTTAGAGAATCTTTTACTTGCTGTGTTTCCTTTTATTTGGCCTCGTGGATAACAATAACATTCTGTAACAACATTTTATTCCTTGTTGCTTTGCAAAAGTGAATCCCTGTACATTTATGATGACAGCAGACTTATTGTTCTAATTCTCTGCTCTGTGAGTCTTATACATATGTATTGCTAGGCAATGTTATCACGTATTCAATGGGCCCATAGGGTCATCTCATAGATTCTTTTGTTGAATCCCTTTTCTATGCGATTTTTTTTGCTATTTAAATAACTTTATAAACCTTTTATACAAACTCGAAAAATCTCTCTAACAATAATTAATACCATGGCAAAAGTCTAGAATTTACGCAGCCTATAAAGGGTAGAAAATATATAACCAACATATTTTTTGCACTATTTTAAAACCTGTTCCAGTATGTTTTTTTTTTATATATAAACATAAATCTATAGCAAGTAGGCTAGGTAGAATCTATATTGGTTTTAGGTCAGTTTTATTTATTAGTTTTATTATTTTTAAAAATTATATATTTTCCTATGTGAATTACAACTGGGTTTTTCAAATAAAATGTAAGAACAGGGTATACCTAGGACACTTTCATGGGCTTTCTAATGATAACAGTGTAAGCAGTATAGTTTAGAATCTTTCTGAGATTGAAATGTTGAAAGGCCTGACCAAAACTGAGCAGACTCAAAAGAACCCATTGGTAAGATGTTAATTTTCGCTGATTCATTGAGGTTATACAACAGTTCTCAATGTTTTTCCTAATTCTTGTTCACAAACAGAGATCAAGGCAGCAATAAGGGGAGAGGCGTGGGAGAATATGTTGTATAACTATTTGCTTGAATTAGCAAATCATGAAAAACGCATAATACCATTTACCTATTTGCATATGCACAAAATTTAGTGAATATTCAGTTAAATAATCCAACTTATTGGGCCTGATTTATTAAAGCTCTCCAAGACTGGAAAAGATACACTTTCACCAGTGAACCTGGGTAGTCCAGCAAACCTGGAATGGATTTTGAAAAGTCATTTGCTGTTTGTTAGCAAATGTTTTCAATCTGGGACCCGATCTATTCCAGGTTTGCTGGATCACCTAGGTACACTAGTTAAAGTGTATGTTGTGCAGCCTTGGAAATGTTTATAAAGCAGGCCCATTGTGTAAATATTGTCCACTTTTTATTACATCAACCCAAATAGATAACCCTTCACGGCTCCATTATTGTACATATTTATTAGCATTTTTTCCTTTGTTGGAAATGTTTTTCTCCACCTCCTGTCCCTGTGACGTTAAAAAGTAGGGAAAAGTCTACTGAATCAGAGACATATAAAATCTATCATCAGTCTTTAATATCTGAAGCCTAACTAATAAAAAACTTTGGGGCTGTAGTAAACCTTCCATATTACTTTAATATATTCTAGCATGCAAACAAAGTAACCAACCTAAAACTTACAAAGGCTACAGTAAAGGAAAATATATGTGCCCTTACACTTTTTTTTTTACATATCACCAAATCAAAAAAAGAGACAAACCAGTGAGCAACAAATTAATGACACTTGTCTTAATTATTTTTTTAAATTTGTGCATCCATTTAGAAACTAGATCCATTCTCATTCACATTGAACTACTGGACCATGAATGTATAAATTATGGCAAATCTAAAACTAAACATTTATTTTATGCTACACAATTTGTTGACCATCTCTAACATCATACTCTTGATAAAGTTCAATTTCATGCAACAGTAATTGATGTGTCTATATTCAGACAGTGACACAGTGGTTAACCAGTGAGTGTAAATAATTTTGTCAGTATCCTGCTGACATTTAGTGAGCTCTGCTGGCAAAAACATGGAAGCTTAAACAGAGTAATGCTATTTTAATAACACAATGATTGAATAGTGAATATTTAATTATTTTTTATTTAAAATGTTAAAGGCATAGTAAAAATGGATTGGTTTTAGATATTTTTTGCAAACGAATTTCTGCATTATTGGGTAATGTTCTGAAGGTTCTGTTGATGATTTTATCTTTTAGGAGACTGCTTAGTACTAGTTCATCATATTCATATAACTGGACATGTTTAGTAATGTTGAAATCCTTTACCACCCATTCAAGTGACTTCCTCCATTCCTTTGGATCCCTCCCAGCATCATAAAAAACTAAGACAAAAATGTAAGTTGAACTGCTGCGGCAAGACTTGGAGCACAGTGGTCCAGGATGACAGTTGCTGTTTGGACATATGAAATTGTATAGCAGCACCCAATTACTTCAACAGCTAAGAAAATGAGCCGGTACATTATAATTCCTTTAAAGCCCTGGGGTGTCCATTTGGGCTTTACGACACTAGACTACTTCCAATATAAAGTACATCAGAGATTTCTGTAAACCTTGCATTATGTGAAAATATAGTGATGATATAAATTGAATTTATTCTATTCTGAATTTTTTGGTAGTAAGATAATGTTAAATTCCTGTGACCAGCTAGTGTCTTGTTACTGTGAACAAAATGAAGACTCAGCATATTTTAGTATGCTTCTTTTTTGTCCTAATTTGGTGTAAATAAATTCATAAAATATCCCCTTCTTAGCACGTACAGGGTTTGTTTTTTAAAAGCATTACTCGAGGGAACCTAAGAAAATGAGCATTCATTTAATTGGGCCTTTTTCTGCAATCATGCATAAATACAACTAAAATAAATAGGCCCCTGCAGTATGCACCAATCTACTCAATAAACTGCCTGTGTGTTGCAGTTTCTCTAATGCTGTTATTTAATTTAGAAAAGTTTAACAATAATTAATATATGTACTATACATCCTATTAGTTTACTATAAAATTCCTATTCTGTGTGTATGAACTATAACTGCTGTTAAAATTTGGGCAGCTATACAGTTGAATAAATGGAATTGCTAACTTAAGGAACCCATTTATTTATTTTGTCATAGATTATGGATTGCGGACTAGTAGAAACTACTACTGTATGTAAACAGTAACTTGTGTGACTGTGCCTCTGCCTGCTATGTACTAATGCACAACTAAACTTGGCAGGTCCTTTGTTGCACAATGGACAGGTGTCATCCCTTCTGGAATAAAATAAACCTGCCTGGTCTGCCTGATTATAATTTTTTTTAATTACACTAACCTGACTGTGCTTTGTTGCAGGTGCTGTCATCTTCACCTGGTCCTCTTTTAGCTTCTGGATCTTGGGCCATCCTATTTGGCCGGGCCAGAATGATGTAACTCCAACACATGTGCACAGGAGTTAATTTATCCCCTGCATACAGGGGATACACAACTATTCATCCACAATAGTTAATTTTTCAAGGTATATTTAGATAAGGTGTGCAGCTGTCAGATTTGTTGGGGGAACACTGGACATTGATACTATTTGCAAAATGTAATATTTTGTTGTCTTCTTTCCAGCATAGGGTGAATTGCATACATTGACAGATACTTTACTTTAATAATAATTGAGATAATCAGTACACTTTTTACAGAACTAAAACTGGCCTTTTATGTTCACCTTTTATGAAAATTGACCAAATAATTTATGCAGATGTGGTGCTTTAATAGAACTCCACATCATCAGCTCTGTCTGAGGACTAAGGACATCATTTGCCACTGCACACATTACTTGTTTCTACTAACTCTATAGTTGTGGTATTGTGATGAATGAGTGATAAGTCTAGTATGTTGACATATACAAAGAAGAAGAAATGCCCAACTTTGATCATTGGTCAAACTTCGGTCAGACCCACAGTGAGCTGCAGTGTTTTGTAGCAGGCGTAACTGCAGTTCCACCTTTTCCCATTCAAGTGAATAGGAACAGTTACAAACCTATTTTTTTCATGCAGAAGATTGTGTTGAGGTTGCCAACGTTTGGCTGTGTTGACGTTGTTTGAACATTTGAAGAAGAATTTTAAAAAGGTGTACATTTTGTAACCTAACATGTGCTGTCATTAAGGATATCCATTTGCAAACAGGTGAAATAAATAAAAAAAATTAACAAATTGAAAGCTATTGTACAAATAATGACCACTTGTCTGGTGCTGCAGTTGTGCACATTGTAAAAGAGTAAAAGCTTGTGTTGATGGGAAAATGCAACATGCTTTTTTGTTTGCATTCAGCCTGTGTTTAAAATCAGCTTAATATACCGTCTGAGCCCCTTATCAGGTGTATTTAACATGTAGACGACCATCTTCTGAATGTAGTTTGACCTTCTTATAAGCTGTATTCTGCTTTTGCAGTCCAATTGCAATTTATTTGGAGGGAAAAGCAAGTCAGATACAAATTTTCAACATACACATATTTTTAAACCTAGTGCAAAGTTGGTCAGACATTACCCCAGTTCCTTCTTTGTGTCAGCCCTGGATCTGAGAAATGTTACTGCACAAGAATAAAAAGCTGTATTTTCTTTAAAAGATTTTAAAGTGCATTTTAAAATTCAAACACGGGATAATAGATAAAAGGGTTTTATTATTCAGTTTGAAAAAAATGCCAAGATTATGAGAAAACAGACATGTTTCTTTATTATTTAATATGTGTATGAGGAGTGATGGCACAGTTGGCTAATCGCAATGAATGGACTTCATTAACTGCAACCACCTTGCAATGATTTAAGAAGCAGAAGCTCTCTGGATTTAATAGAAATACAGCTTAAGTAACAATGAACATTGGAATGGGACTAAGGACTACATAGATGATTTATATTATCAAAGACTGAAAACATCTCCTACTGGAAGAAATGCTACTTAGTGCTACTGGAAGATTGATGGGAAATTGTTAGGAGGTCAGTTTTTTGAGTTTAATCTCACAGAGGTATACTCAATAAAAAAAACATTGTCTGTAATCACTTAAATAAGCAATGGTGAACCAATTTATCTCCTACATTCATGTGAATTGGGGGCAAAACAGAGGAGTACAAAAGGGATGCTAGGGTTTTTCATTTTTAACAATTGCATATGTTTTCACTTAAATATTACAAATTATGTTTATTATTGTAAACATTACCTATGATTATATCAAATCTACTGTTTGATGTCAGCACATGCCAATCCCCAAGCCAAGGTAACAGCTTTCAGACTGTTATGCTGTCAAAAGTAAAAAAACAGATGAACTTAGAATATGTAGACTGCTAAATTTGTATAAACTTGAACATGGCAGAATTTCCACACCCACTAACCAATAATGTTCCATTGCAAGTTTCCTTCTTGTCCGTTCTCTGACATATCTGAAGACCAGTTTGAATATTGACAGAATGTGATCTGCTGCATACACCGTGCCATTTAAGTGCCCTTTTCTGCAAATGTTGTTAATGGCTTTGAACAACTGGTTTTGGGTTGTCTTCATGTATTTGCAAAAGAGAAATATAAGAGAAAGTGCATAGTACAATTCCAAATTCTTGTAATTAGACAATTACTAATTATGAAAGAGGTTAATGAAGGTGAAAAGTGGTTGGAGGGAAGCAGGGAATAATCCAATGTATAAATGTGTGCTAATGTGATCAGCTACATGCAGTTATCTTATGTTAAACTGCTTTTAAATGACCTTCAGAATGAGATGTACTCCATGTTTGCATCTAAGAGGGCACTCATTGTCATTGATTTAGGAATATATGGCTGTTCTCATTGCAAAGTGAAAAAATTACCTTTGCTAGAGATTTTTCATATAGCTAAGTAAATTAGATGAAGCTCTGTTGGCTTCAACAATGTGCATAGAAACAACTTTTTTTATATTTTGCTGTACGTGATTGGATATTCTTTGAAAAGTGAGCTATCACCAAAGTCACTAAGCTGATAAGTGATATTTGCCTTGCAAGGAGATAAGTCTCCTTCATAAGCGGCCTATATTCCTTTAGTAAATCAATCTCATTGTCTTACTTGCTATAAGCATTGCAGTGAGTGAATCAAAGGAAAACTACATATGAACAATCATCAGCACCTACCAACAATGTCCATGTTATGGCTTTGCAAGTGGGTTTATACAAGTAATAGTGACCGGTGTTCCTAAACAACTATGAAGACCATAGGCACAGGTTAATTGTGAGGATTGATAATTTTAAAGATTGAAAAAGGTTAAGGTGAGTGTTGTAAAATACTGTTAACAGATTAAAGATAATTTATTGGAAGCTGTACAGACATCACATAATAAACTTCTATTATAATTGATGATTGTCCTCATTACGCTATATTAAATGATCTGTTCTTTGCATTTAGACAAATAATGTGAGTCTTTTTAGAGCTAGCCATTGCATGTGAAGGTCTGAGAATTCCTCCATTATGTTGTTTAGGCCTTTTTAACATGTTGTTACCCTACAGGGTTTTAAAATAGAAAATAAATCTATATGGTATTTTAAATGCAGGTGACCATGAGCACTTTGAGAAATGGTAGTTTATTTTCTACACCTTACAGTCCATCATTTTTTTTTTTGTATTTTTGCCATTTGTACCCTGGTAGGGGTTGTATCCTGACTTATAAACTGTTGCTGTAATTTAAAAACTCCTTAAAAGATTAAAATTTGAATAAAATGAGCTGAAGGACAAAAAGGTCCACAGGACAATAGAAAGGCAAATATAACAGGAGGAAAGTTCAAACCTGCCAGTGTATTAAAAATGTCAGAGAATAGAGAAACCATCAATCACCCAGTGCTTGAAATTCAAGAACAGCGAGACAGTAACAAATCAAGAGCTGCATGTTGAGCTATAAAAGTAACTATCATTTACATGTTCACCAAGTGACTTCTGTTGCAGTTAGAGCCTATTTAAATGGGCATTTTGCTGCAGTATGTATATTAGATTGATATTTGGCTATTACGTATGTTATTAATAGTAGCAAGTTCTGTTTGTGGTATTCCTTTCTAAAAAGCATTCTATGTGTCTACAAAAACTTTTGCCGTGCTCACAATACTTAAATCCCAAATCATAACTCATTTGTTCCCAGTTTGGGCCCATTCAACACAGATCCATCAATTTCTAATACCAGCTCTTCTTGTCTGATGTCCTAAGCACACTAGAAGTACCGGTATGTGTATATGATGAGGTATGATGATGTATATATTAAAGATGCTGTGGAGCGGTTTTACACAAATAACATACATTTTGAACATGCATTCTTTTTTGTTTCAGCCATCAGGTGAAGACACAGCCAGCCATAACAAACTATACATAGAAGTTTGACATGCTTTCCTCTGACTTTTTTAAAAAAAAAAGTTTACTGGTTTGACTAGAACAGCTTAAAACCATAGGCTATATTGAAACACATTTATCTAGGTTGTCATAATAAATGCAGCCTTATTGGCTTAAGAGAAACAGATGTATCCCTTGTTTCCTGGCAGGTGCGCCCCCCCAGCGGAGTTCTTCTCCTGACCCCACTGATCATGTCCCCCATATGGACAGAACTTTTGATGTGTTCATAGCCCTGCGCTTCTGTCCCCCCAGAATGTTTAGCAAACAGGTCTGGCTATGGGGAAGTGGGCCGGTTCTGTCATCATCACATCACTCTGGGGGAAGTTTCTTCCCCTTTAATTGACACACAGCTCCCCCCGCATGCGCAGTCCATGTGCATTGTTTTTTTTACCCATCATTATGGCTGCAGTTTGACCATACTACACAATATGTATATGTCTCTTTGAAGCCTGTGTTACTCCTCGCTCCCACTTACATTTGGCTGACTGTTAGAAGGCAGCTTGAAGCCTCATCGATGTGTCTTTAAATCTCATTATGTTTAGCTTTTTTGATTTTTTTGATTTTTTTTTTCAAGCCATGTATTGTTTAAACTTAATCTTAATTTTTTTTCTAGTTTATTTTACATTTGTTTAACTTTGTTACTTTGCACCCTTTATGGTTACATATTTTTA
The DNA here is from genome assembly GCF_032062135.1 of Pyxicephalus adspersus. Classification (NCBI taxonomy): domain Eukaryota; kingdom Metazoa; phylum Chordata; class Amphibia; order Anura; family Pyxicephalidae; genus Pyxicephalus; species Pyxicephalus adspersus. The sequence continues at coordinate 50,353,951 of NC_092861.1, forward strand.
TGTTGCTTTGTTTGAGTTTGTCTTTAAAAATATATATATTTTATTTAATTGGTGTCTGGTACCTAACCTAAAGATCAGCTGATTAGAGCCTAATGTTTCCTAAGGGCCCAGTTTTCCTAGACTGATTGCTAGAGTGTCCGTTTCTGTAAATGATAAATATGAATCATAGTGATTAATTTGTACATTGGTGAAAGAACAAAAACAATAATGTGTATGTGTGGATATATATATATATATATATATATATATATATATATATATATATATATATAAAATCAATGAAATCAAGTCAGCATCAACAGTTTCCCCTGTAATGGCAACACCACTTCATAGCTTGATTCCCCCAAGCTTGTTTGCGGGCTGCTTAATGCAATTCTACCTCCTCTCCCTCTTGCACACCTGAGCCTTATGAGATTCCCACCTTCCTGCTGGGCAGGTACAACTGGTGTGTACCCGGATGGACTAAAGAGGCCCACTCAATCCTTACCCTTCAGTCCGGAGTCCGGGTCCCGTGACAACTAGTGTAATACAGCAACAAAGTTGCCTAACTGAAAAATAATCCCGAGCTCCAGTTTAAACACCAGTTTAAAGAGACCAGCGCCCTTCAATCCAGGATTCAACCCTGTGATCCTGTACTATATATATTAGACAAATAGAAATAGAAAAGTCTCAAAAACAGAAAATAGAAGCCACTCGATCAGTTAATGTAAAAATTCACAGCAAGAAAATCTAATTACAACCTGTTTCCTACTTACAATAAAAACAGAAGCCTCAGTTGCATACATTTGCAAATAAATGAAAACCACATACCAATATATGGCAACTTAGTATTGTGGGATTTTAATTCTTATGTTTTGTAGGAATACTACAAAAGGGGACACATATAGTAATGAAAAACTTGCATGTAACTCTGGTACCATACAGTAAAAGAAAAAAAAAAAAGCAATGGGATCGGCTCAATCTGAAAGCAGTAAGCTATGGATTGCTGGTAAACTGCTGTCTGCACGTTGTAAAAAAAAATATATATTTTTTTTTTTTTTGAACTTATATAGGATAGAAAAATGAGGTCAAAAGAGTGGGAACACTGTATTTGTATAAAAAAATGTCCAAGGATATTTGGTTTTAAAAAAAAAAAGTTTACTGGTTTGACTAGAACAGCTTAAAACCATAGGCTATATTGAAACACATTTATCTAGGTTGTCATAATAAATGCAGCCTTACGTGGAAATTTGTTGTTGATATTTTAGACCTGTAATTCTTAGGAATAACTCCCAGGTATGATAAAGTTGGAAACACAAATCCCAAATTATATTATAAATAATTATAAATGATTTTAAAAACAAAATTATAAGTAAAATAAACTTAAAAAATAAAAAATGATAAAAAATGTTTTAAATTGTCCAAACAAGGGTACAAAAATAGAATAAACTTTTGGATTTATTATTTTTATTTGGACTTATTTTTTATAAATTTATTATTTATTAAATTTATATATTTTACTGTGATCAATATTTTTTTAAATTTCCCTGCCACACATTTACAGCGTACCGACACTTCACGCATCACATCGATCGAGCCGAGGATGTGATGCATAACCCGGCCAGGGATTGCTGGGGACGCTGCTGGATCGAAAGGAGCAGATAGGATTTTTTTATTCCTACACAGAGTGTGGATTGGGATTACCGCTTTTGGTATGTAAAAATCGCCCTGAGCTACACTGGGGAATACCGCTAAGGCAGTTAAAAGGGGAACTAAAGGGGGAACCTGCTGCTCACCCTAATGGGCACTGCCATCTTTTTTCTCCTCTTCTGGACAATCTTTGCTATGGAAGGCTTCTGTATGTCATGCATGCACAGATCAGCTTTCACTTCAAAACATAGAGAGATCTGGCAGGTAAGACCCATTATTGCAGAAGAACATCACCTGTCCCTTTCTGCAATAATGACCTACATGATCATACAATCTTTAGTTTCTCTTAAACATGCACTAAAACTAGCAATGTGTAGGGATTTAAATGACAGTGAAAAAAAATACAACTAAGCTGATACAACCAAGCGAAACATTTATAAATACAGCTCTAAATAATATTTTTAACACTTTTTTACTTTTTTACCCCCACTCCTTGATCCTATGTATCTGGTATTAGTCCAAATATGGGGGGAGGGGGTCATGGTGAACACCTTAAACTCATTGTTCAGACAGGAATGAAGCACTGAAGAGGGACCTGTGCCCCTCGCTTAGCTGACCAATGATACTAGATGGACATTAATTTGTTTTTAATATTGAAACCATGAAGCCAAAAAATATATTCAATTTAAATTAAAACGTGGATGCATACAAGAAAATACGTCATGAACACAGAATTAAAACTGTCCAGACAAACATGCCAGAGAATAAACTGAAACAGATTAAACACATTGCATGTCCAGACAATATTACTGCATACTAGAAAAGACTCCGTTTTGGCAAAAACTTTTAAATATATATATCGAATTAGGGGACGAGGAAGAAAAGAGAGAGCTCAGAAAAAAGACAGCAAAAAGGGGGGGAACATTTTTTCAGAATCTTCTTAAACCCTGACTCTGGGTGGTAACAATAATCTCCATAAGCATAATTCCATAATTTCGCCAGTATTAAATGATTAGAGACATACTTTTTCATAAAGAGGGAATACATGCATTTGCCCAATTAAAAAAATGATGTAGCAAATAATGTTTATAATGTTTTCTGGACATCTCAGTTAAATGTAGTAAGGCCAATTCCAGTTTGTCATGAATAGACATGTGGTAAGTTTGTAAATAATAACTGTCACCCCTGACCTGAGTAGTAAGCAAAGAACATTGCCAAAAAAATATGAAGAAGGGTTCACGGTTCCTTAAGGCTTTGCCAACAAACCAGTCATATATTTCTCTAAAACAGAAGGTGTTCTGCACCAGTGTGAGAGAAATTTGGAATTCAGTTTTTAACATTTATTGCAAATAGTTGTTTTGTGAGCAAAAAATAATAAATGGTCACAAAGGTCATATTCAGATCCATTTCCCAATTTTGACAAAACTTTGTTGAATGTTTACCTACTGTAAGTGTCTTAGTCACACGCATGATAAACTGCTTGGGAGCCAAAAGGAGCATGTAAATCAATTTTTGGGGGTATGCTGATCACCAACTTGCCCCCATTCCTATCTCTGGGTGAAGAGCCATGCTGTCTTGGTTCAATAGAGGTACAAGACCATACAAATGGCGTTCTGCTAGTAATAGCTAACTATACTGTGTGCATATTGCCCTTGATTCATTCATCATCTCATGTCTGTTTAGATTTTAGATCTCCTTTAGTAACTAAGCCTGTGAAGACATAAAATGCTTTACTATATATATCGGTTTCTTTCTTAATCACATGCAATAATAATATACATTATGAATGAGGGGTTCAATTACCATGCGGCTTTAGCAAGATAATGTGCATTTCAGTGATATTTGATATTTGATTGCATAAGTGCTGGTATCTGCTCCTAACTCTCGTTTTTTTCTCATCCTCTGTGTCTTTTTTTTTTTTTATATTACGCTTCGTGTTTGAGCAGAGGATGGTTATGGTATAATATTTATTGAAAAATATATGTGACTAAATATGACTCCAGTAGTGGACAGTGTGACTGTTTCTAAGCAGTACAGGGGGATTCATATTGGGATGTTCCAGAAAAAACTTGGTCACTACTGGCACTTTTTTTTCCAATCTGCATGATTAGGTATATCAATCACTTGTGTGGGGGTGGCTGGATTTAAAACCAAACCAATTAGCTAATCTGCAATGATGACTAGTTCAGCACAGTAGTACTATATATGTGTGTCAGTCTGATCCCCATATGAATTTTTTTCACAGAACACGCAGCATCAAAAATGTGACAAAAACCTTCTTTATAATTAACATACTGTATATAATAATTTAAAGCTAATTATGTATTTGGTTTTAACAAGATCATGAATTCAAGATTGGCTAGTATTACAGAACTTGAAATGAAAAGTATAATTTTTGGCAGCACATCTTGGGTCATTATTGAGCTTTTACATTAAAGTAACCTTAATGTGATTGTCACATTTTACATACTTGCACATTTTTTGTATTATCTATAGAGATTTCCAAATTAGCCTCTATTGGAAAATCTGTATTGGGTTATGCTCACTTAGCAACTGTTGTGAAAAGATATTAGTCACACAGAGAGTGCATTGTTCTCAACAGACTCATAGAAGACTATTAATAGAAAAAAGAGGGAGATCACTGCAAAGACCGTATATTCTCTTTAGTCTACTATGCACTGTGTATTATAATAATTTAGTAAGTTTATTAAGGAATTTTAGGTTAAAATGTCTTTATGAGATTATAGATCTATATTAGATTTTTTTTTTCCATTTTCTTCCCTTTTACTTTGAACATCTATTTTTTTTTGTAGTTGTTACCATTGAAATAAGCCATTTTGAAGGCCATACTGTATTGATTTTAAGTGTTCCTAGATTTAATCCTGGTGACTAAGTAGATGACAGATTGGTGGCATTTTATAGCACTTACTGGTCATTAACAGCATTTGCTTATTCAGTAGAACTAATCTGTGTGCAAAGCTCAGGTACAGCAAGAAGACTCAAAGTCAGCAAATGTGGGCAAATGTATTTATTATTTACTGCTTCACAGTGCCAAGCTTCTCCCACGTGCAAAGTGAAATATCACTGTTCTTACCAGATATCAGGGGGACACATTTCCACTTCATGTTTTATTTACCTATTTTTCCTTTTTAAGCTTCTTCTTGTTTCTTTTCCAGAGATAATGCTATTAAAATCCAAAGGGAGTTATATACAATTGTAAGAAATTGTCAAGGTTTGTCACTTTTTTTTAGAAATTTTGGCTGAATGTTAAAGCTAATAAAGTAAAGTATTACTAACTATTTTATGTTGCTGAAAACTGTACTGTTCCCATGGTATGGTGGTAAGAAAAAAGAAACAAAATAAAATGGCTTTTTAGGACAGGTTTATTATTTAATAAAACTTGCATTTTCTTTGTAGAAAATAAAATATGCTCTTTAATGCCAAAGGTACTAGATTTAAATGTTTAATTTGTTATCTATTATGTTCAAAAGGCTACTAATGAGGACTATGAGACCATTCCACATGGTATATAAATGTTTTTTTTTACCAATAAAAGAAACACAATTGGAATGTGGTTTAATAAGATACAGCACAAAGGTAAAAATTAGCATCTAGACCAAAGTTAAATATCGGTGTAGAACTGTTATTTATTATTGTAATGTTTCCTTTTAATACCTTGCTATTTATTTTTAAACAGAGACATTAACCTAGAAGCTCCTCTCCTCCTATTTTCCTTTAGGAACAGGAACCTAAACAGCCCCCAAACAAACCTTCAAAAATAAAAAGCACCTTATGCTCTAGGTTGTAAAAGACTGAGTTTGCTAATTGAGTTCAGGCCAACCATGAAAGTGTCCAGTGTTGATTTGGTTCAGGTCTTCTAAAGCAGAACATTGCGACTGTTTTACCAGAATTGGCCCTAGCGTACCAATGAATAGCTAGGGAAGTCTTCAGCTGTCCCTATAGCTACCTGACAAATGGTAATTGGCCATTTAGAGGTACTGTTGGCCACTTTGATAGGACCATTGTTGGTTTGGGCACCCTTCTCCCTCTACTAAGGTGTTACTACTCTGCAACTTACTCTTCCTTGTCTTCCCAGTCCATTGCATGATGATGCATGCCTTACCTTTACTGCATTTGTGATCAGAAACCCTGTCACATGCTTTCCATACTGCCACAGTAAGTGTCAGTAGGTGGCAACTTTTTTTTTTGGCCTGTGGACAGCTGATCACACACTTCTCTTTCTTCTTAGATCAATCTTACTTCTTTTTCTTCTGAATTTAAAGATAAGGCATTAAAACATGAATGTGTTTGTCCTCTCCATCTGATTGTTTTGAGTCCTACATCAACAGCCCTGAATGCTGTGACAATTCTACAGTCTGTTCATTGTTAACTTCTTCCGAGTGCCTGTGGGATTTGGCATTGGAGGCGGGAAAGGGAGCCTGCTGTTGGCTCACTGCAAATTAGCATTTCGATATTTGTTAGAAAAAGACCAACCAGGAGAAAGAGGATCTTCAGTGTGCTAGAGTTGTAATGGGGTGGACAACACCACATTTATGTTATTTTATTCCACTAAATGTACTGCTATCCTATTAATTTTTTTGGAAAGCGGAGAAGCAGCCCAGCACTTGGCTAATTTCTTTTTTTAGTAGGTTAAAAAAAATCAATATAATTCTGTTGAATTTTTAACCAAAGTATTTGAAATAAAAAAAATGGCATATAGCACAGAGTATAAACGGCCAATGTCCAGCGTCAAAGAAAATGTTTAATCCAAAAATTCAAGCACAATGAGTCTTTTGATGATTTATAATAAAAATGCCATGTGCACCAGCATCCACCATATTACCATCAAATATCAGATTAGGCTGAACAGTTTACTTTTCTTTTTTTTTTTTTTCTCATTTTTAGGGTTTTCTTGTTGTAGATGAAAGGAGCAGGACAGTTTTTTAGAAATGTGTTACTTATTTAAATAACCTATTAAATCCAAAGTTTACACATAACAAACAAGTGCTACATACTTTTCTTTTCTAAAAAATAAATATTTAAAGTAGTAAACTTGTAAATATTTTCACAGAATATAGGAAGGCTGATAATATAGATATGAATATTAAATAGTAAAAATACAAGTCTACCCCTAGAGTGAAACTTAATAGTCACTAGTAAATGCATAAACAAGGATGCACTGGAAGAAAGCTATGCATTTGGGTGGAACACAGTGGAGTGAGAAAAGTGTCTTTTTGCCATATGCAGGAACAATAAATCTTTTATGGATAACATCAGTATTTAGATTATTCTTGTGAGTAATTATGATCCAGGTATTATAAGAAGTCAGTAAATATCACTGTTTTATTTGAAAATATAGTATGTATCAGTGCATTTTATTTTAATACTTTTTATAAGTGCTTACTTGAGCCTTAAAAGTTTTTATATTGTTTTAGTGCTACAAAATATGTGTATCTTTGACAGTCTTTTAGATGTCAGTGTTTCTGGTAACAAGTAGGGCACTGAGACAGAAAGAAGAAAGTTTTTGGGTTATTGCTTTGAAATACATTTTATGCATCCAATCCCATTTTGCAAATGGAATTCTTTCTGTGTAACGCTTCACATTCTTATTCTTCAGAATATATAGGGTCAATTTGAATATCATCTTCCTCATAGAACAGAAATTCCTTTCTTAAAAGCTGATCAAAGTAAAAGGTAGAGGCTGTATAGCACAAATGTTTCCATATTCACAAAAATGCTTTGAGGGACAAACACATGTCATCTTTTGTTATATCTGATGAAAATAGTATTTAGTAATAAGAAACGTGCTTCTTTCATCTTATTTGCAGTGCATTTTTGCAGAATTCCTGTTGCAAAACTGTAATTACTTGTAGATCCAAGTATAATATATGCTTTGTTAGTAGTGTTTTCTCAGAAATAAAAAAAATCAACTTTAAGCTATGAATAATAAAGAGTGATATGATTATGCAAAAATGTTACGGAAGATGGAATATTACTTTGTTTTAAGTCATATAAATTACATAAATTTAATTTACTAAATTCCTTAATTTGGCAACTATAATTTATCATTTAGAAAACCCCTGCCTGTATGTTAAGGAGATGGATCTCCCATGATCTAATTCACAAATGTATGCTATAGCTGTCATTGACAAGTATAGCATGGCTCAGCCAAATAGGCTAGTGAATTGAGACAGTTGTCATAGTCTGCCTGCCAGATTCACTGAGCATTAAAGCCCACAGTGTGGGGTTCCCCCTAATATTGAAAATGAAACCATTTCATAGGCTTGGGACCTTATTGGATAGGAAATGAGGGAATGAGCATGTGTGCCTCCTCATCGATCCATAAAAGGTCCCATAAAATCTGTATTGCCAAAGAAGGAAAAATGAAAAAGTGAAAGCAAAAATGAGACTTCCCCCTGACCTCAATGGAAAGGACCATTGTTGGAGAAGCGAGCCTCATCCCCACAGTGTAATCCCTGTTTTTTTGGGAGTCTGTGATCAAGAAGCTTATGAGGAATCTGGAAACCCCCATTAATAAGGGAACCCTCAGATATCTGCCCCCCTCAACCTGGGTAATAATAAGCACAGGCCTTAGCCGTTACCAGAAAGGGGTAAAACCTAGAAATATTGACACAACACTGTGCATAAAACTTTTTAGTTAAATTTTTAATTTTTTTTTGTTAACTAATACAGTTCTAGTGATGTCTAAATAGCATAATAGTGGAATCCCAGTAGCATGGCAGTGCAGTTGTTTCACATACTATGCTGGCTGCTCCCTGCTGTAGATTGACAGTAGCTCAGCCACATTCTAGTAATTGCAATCAGTTGGGACATTACTAAAATTTATTAGGGTTTTTTGGATCTTTCACTATACATCAAAACGACTCAAACATTTTAAAAGATAAAATGTAATACCATTTATTTACAAATAATAAAATACAACTGTATCAATGACTAGTGTTGGTCGAATAGCTCACTATTCGATTCGGCAGCTATTCGCTCGAATATAGCAAAAAAATTTGGGTGGTCAAATGTCAAAGCCGAACACCATTAAAGTCAATTGGAGGAAAAATTTGGGGTTTTTTCAGCACTGTGTAGAGCTTCTACAGCCTCCAAACAGATGTAAAAACGACACGATACTGTACACACGATAGATAGTGAAAGATCGTCGGCCAATCAGATCCACCGTGGCGGTCGTTCATTTCCAACGACAATCCTCGTTCGTCGGCATCCTTGGTCACTTTTTTTTGGCCAATCGGTTGTTCATCGGTCGTTCGTCAGTCGTTTCTAACGATAAATATAGGACGTGTGTATGCAGCTTTAGTCTACACAAACTGTTTGCCCATGTTTGAAGTCCCCATGCATTCCCATGGGCTAATCTACACCAGGACGTTTCCTTCAGGCACGTTTTTTAGCGTTCTCTTAAACGTTGCTTGCAACATTTAAAAAAATTAAAACGCTGGATAAACGCGGGAAAACGCTTCCATTGAACTCAATGGAGGCTTTTTCAAGCGTTTTTAAGCTTTTATGAAAGCTTTCACTGAAAACAATGGGGGCTTTTATAAACATTTTTAGCTGGACTTTGAAATCTGGAAGCCCCCTTTAATAAGGAGACTGCTAGATCTCCACCGCCCCACCCTGGGGAATGAGTACAGGGGTACATAAATCCCCTTACTCATTTCCTGAAAGGGTTAAAATATAAGTAAAAAATAAGACAAGGCTTTAATGTTAAATTATTTCAATAATGTGTGTGTGTTTGTGTAATTAAACTTTTTTTTTTTTTTACAGGTTATCCCAAAGACAGGAGGATTTTCAGGGATGCAATGAACAGAGCCCTGGAAATCCTCCTGACAGTGAGGGATTGCAGGGCACTAGGGGTTAAATGAGGACAAGCCTCTCCATTCACCCATAGTGCTCTGGCTGAGGTTTTACATTTCTCAGACATTCAGCACTAGAGATGAGTGGGGAGACTTGTGCCCATTCATTCCTAGTGCTCTGTGATTGGCTGAGAAATAGGAAATCCTGATGACAGCTCAAGCATCATCAGGATTTCCCTTTCCTCAGCAACTCAGGGAGTAGAGCAATCAGCGGAGCTTTACTATGCTGACAGCTCTGCTCCACTGATCGTGGAGGCAATACGAGGGCAATAGAGGTTGAATGGAGATACTATCTCCAGTCATACCTCTACTGCTCTGTGATTGGCTGAGGAAAGGGAAACCCTGATGATGCTTGAGCTGTCATCAGGGTTTCCTTTTTTTCAGCCAATCACAGAGCAGCAGAGGTATGAATGGAGATAGTATCTCCATTCAACCTCTATTGCCCTCGTATTGCCTGCGGTTACAGCTAATTGAAGGCACCTGCTTTTAATTAGCTGTGACCGCAAAGTTCCCACGGTCCAGGAATCCCACAATGACATTATGATTCATAATGTCATTGTCGGATAACCTGTAAAAAATAAAAAAAGAACAAGCTTAAAATAAAACACACATACGAAATAAATAAGAAAAGTTTTTTTTTCCTCCCATTTTTTTGCAAATCTCGTGTTTTTCGGGTCGGGTCTACCCGAATTCGAACAGCCATATTCAGGTCAAATATAGGGACAACCCGAATTCGAACATCAACACTATCAATGACATAATAAATGGTTGCTATAAATGCTTCAAAATGGTTCTAAATACATCCAATAATGTTATCCCTGCACATGATGTGTATGCAGTAACTATTTGAAGGGTGATTCAACACAAACACTTTTTACCTTATACAATATTTGGGTTGCCTTTTTCAATAGCTATTGAGTATGGATTTAATTGGCTGCTCATATGGTTCTTGAGAAATCATCTTTTTAAGCTGGGAAATGTGTTGAAAATAGGGTGCTTCTGGTTACAATAAGTTTATTATGATTCTCATTATTATTAATGCAGTTTATGATTGACCAGAAGCCTGGGAAACATGGCCTTTAAGACATTGTCAGATGTATTTAGAACCATTTTGATGCATTCATAGCAACTGATTGTTATGTCATTGATACATTTGTATTTTAATATTTGTAAATAAATGATGATGTAATTTATATTGTAATATCGTTTTAATCGTTTTAATGTATAGTGAGGGATCAAAAAAAAAACCCCAATAATTTTTAGTAATTGAATGCGCTCATTATGAGTTGAAGTTGGACCCTACTAATATGCATACTTATCCAACAGGCACTAATTTCTTTATTATATTGATGATGGAATTCAGAAAAGAAGGCTGACTTGATTGGCTGTGCTGTACTGTACATGGACAAATGGAGGCAAACTTGTCTAATAAACAGTATATGTCAGGTTCCAGGGTTAAACTTCTAGACCAAAAACCTTGTATTCACTTTGATTAAAAGTCAATTGTAGATGCCACTAACTTGGGAATAATGACACATAAAACACAAGGTATTTTTACCACAAAACATTGGGCAGAGCATACTCTAAAAATAAAATGCATCCAAAAAAGAGAATTATCTGCTGTTCATAGAAACAGCTGTTGACCAAATAAAAAGTTATTCCAGCTAACAGGGATATTGGTAGAAAATTTTACAAACGCTAAACAAAATTATACCACATTTTTCTTGGTACTCATCCTTCTGTTGAAATGTATTCAGTGCAAGTAGAAAAGCTGCTTGGATCTTATTAATTGGGTAAAAACTACTAAACCTTGATGAATATTGTCTCTGGTTGCAAGTAAATTACAGTCAACATTTTGTCCTTTAAGAGGAACATTGGGCTGGCTATAAACCATATTCTAATTGTTATTGTATGGCTATCTATAGGAATCTATCATGTGGTAAATTTTCTAGGTTTCTTTGGAGGCCTTGGCAATTGCATACCCAACTACTGCCTCCTAAAATGAGAGGAGCGATTTCTTTATAAAAAAGGCACTAGCTGGTGAGAGAATATATTTTATCTGCCTCTTGCTTTATTACAATTGCCACTTTGACACCCTTTCAGTATAAGCAACAGATAGCTCAAAACAGGTTTTCTGTGAATAACTCAGAGAGACTCTGAATCTGTTTATGAATCATTCAAATAAATCCTGCAGTGCTTTTAGGATCTCAGTGTATGATTTATTGCCAGACTCTAGTAGGTTCAGATGTAAATAACACAAAACAATTTATTCAACAGCCCTATATAAGTTCCTGTCACTCTTCAGCAGAGAGTTGTCAGTGTTGAACAGATCATCATGGAATCTTGTCTTTGGACATCAATGGATCTTGCAAATGTAACAATGGATTAAAAAAACTTTTTTGGAATGGGTAAGGGGAAGATTCTGAGTATCTTGGGCCCCCATTTTGGAAGGTGACTTCCAGATTCCAATAAGATCTGTGCCCAAAGGTCTCAAGAACACTAGGGTCACATTGTGGGGATGAGGTCTGGTGTTGCCAAAAGGAAGGGGATTATACATGCTTAAGTAGGAATCAGGTTTACACTTTTTGCTGCCTAGTCAGGTCCCTATCCTACTGGTTTTTATGTATTTATTTTTTTTTACTATTTATTTGTCTCTATATCTTTAAGACATAAGTGTGTTATGAGTTTTTCTTTTTAGATACATTTGTGAACTGATGAAACTGTCACATTAAACGATATGTTTCTGATTGATTTATATATTTATATATTTTATATGCAGGTTTTTTATACACTAATGAGTGAAATACAAAAGCTAATTAGCCTTTTATGTGAATGTGTTTTGATGACTATACTCAAAAATATTTACCTGTGACATTCTCTTATAGGTGCCCATGACCTCCAGTAATTATGGTGCCAATACAATGTTTAGGAATGTTAAATTTAACGTAACGACTCAATGGCAGCTAGTAACTGACATTACAACTAGCTACCTTTGCCTATACTGTGATTTATAGAAATGTTTTTTTACATTTTTGTTAGGACAGGTATGTTCCTACCGATCTGTAAGACATCCCCAACAATAGGACAATACTGGACCTGATTTAATAAAGCTCTCCAAGGCTGAAGAGAATACACTTTCAACTGTGAACTTGGTTGATGCAGAAAACCTGGAATGGATTTTTTCAAAGATATTTGCTAGAAAATGTTTGGAATCCTTAACCAGATCCAGTCCAGGTTTGTTCGATCACCCAACTTCACTGATTTAGGTGTATCATTTCCAGCCTTAGTGAGCTTTAAAAATCAGGCTCATTGTCTTTAGGAGCTTCGCACTTAACAAAAATTTTGCAGCCATAGCTTCAATACGGTTTGTCATTAAAATTCTCAACGTCAAATCAGTATTTATACCACAAACTAAAAACATCATTTACAACATGTGTAGCCAGTTTAAAAGAAATTATGTTATCATTTTACATTTAAAACAGTCACACTTTTTACTTTAATCAAGTTATAGATCTGAATCACTTTGTCACTTTAATGTTGTAGACTGTTGCTGAAACCAATGAGCACATTGCACTTCAGGCAAAGAAAATGAATCATTCTGTTTCACTAACTAGAATAATGGTAAGCAAGGATAAATAATGCATATTTAATAAAATACTGCAATGTGTTAAAAGGGTTTTATTTGACCAGTTTCACCTGCAAGTTTTTACTTACACATCCTTTGCTCCTACTGCAGTAAGCAAATTACAGTATCCAACAGTGATAGTTCAACCACTAGTACCAGTTTAGGCTTTTATTTTCGATTTACTAAACCGACCTAACATAATAGGGTTCTATAACAATTCACAGATGCCTTGCTTTGTGCTTAGAAAAACAAAGTTTTACCTAAATTTCAAGATTTTCTTAAATCCCATGGAACATGAACGTTTGCTTCCATCTGCCTTTTACAGTCTCACATGAAAAACAGAGGCTGCTAAGTTATCTGTATATTCTCATTTATGGAGGGACACACTCCTTTGATTAACCTGGGAAATCAAACGTAATGAGAGCTGACATTTTTAGGTCATTTCAGACCAAAGATACAGAGAGAAATGTCCTGCAATGTTGACATAATTTGTGTATCCAAAATGATCATATGTATTGGGGTCACCTCTGCTTGGAATATGGTCATATTCTTCCATGACTTCCAGGAGAAACACTTTAAATGTTGGTTTATTTAATTTATTGACATGAGATCAGCATTTCTTCTTTTTTAAAGCGGAACTAAACTAAAAACAAAAAAATTATTTCTTAATCCCGCATGTCCCTCGGCGGCGCCAGTCCTTCACTCAATCTGGTCCCGCGTTGTCCTGGAATTCCTCCTTTCCCGGCAGAGGCGTGCACTGCCATATTCAATCTCCTCTTCCATTTTCTTTCTTTGTCACCTGATCTAGCATTGCGCATATGCGAGATCGGTTGATGTAGCTGCTGTAAGGGGGGAAAAAAAAGAGAGCCAATCTCACTGAACATGGGTGAGATCAGCATCTCTTTCCCGTAAATGAAAAAACGCCCCTTCTGTGCATACCCAAGATCAGGGCATGCGCAGAAGGAGCAGCCAGAGCCTCCTGGGATGCATGAGGTAGGTATCCTGGGAGGCTCTGTACTCCCATTATGTCTTGATTGGCACAGCAAACAAGACTTAAAGGAAGCAGTGCTAAACCCTGTCTTTTTCCCTTTTTTTTTTTTTTTTTAAAAAAAAGGGTGTTGCATTAAAAAAAAATATTAACATTTTTACCTTACATATAAGGGTTGGTCTACCATTCTATGTTGAGTTCAGGTACACTTTAAGTATATATAATGTTTACTGCATGTGTTGACTGCAAATCTAACATTGGACAAATATATGATAATTTATACATATAGAGAGAGAGATATGATAAACAAAATTAGACTTGTAGTACTTGTAGATATTATGGCTAGGAATAGATAAACAATCTTTAAAACTGAGTGTTCTACAAATTGTACCATAAGTAACAGTCAGAACAAAAATGAGATATCGCAAAATTAGAGTGCAATACCAATCTTGTAGGAGAAAGACAACTAGGGGATAAAAGGTAAGTCACAAATAACTACAAAGGTATAAAGAATGTGTATCTAACTCGGGTAAATGATTTATTATAATATTAAAGATATTTACTATGATATTACTTTTGCATACTTGGCAAGTAATACATATATTAGTTTGAATGTTTTTTTTATGAACTACAGCATGGAGTCATTCATAAATTAGGATTCAGATTAGCTTTATGTAGCAATGTATATTTATATTGTGATATGAAAGAATTCCACAAGGCTGCAGATTTTAAATTCACACTGTATATTATATTGAAAGGAAGCTTATGAAGTTTAACCAACCTCCTAGTTAACACACGGTCACATCCCCAAAAACTAAGAATAAGGATTTGAGGGATTAACTCAATACATGGGACTTTCAAGGTCAAAAGGTATAGATTATAACTGTATTTAAAAAAACCATAACTTTATTTAGTATCATTTAAAACATTGACATTAAAAACTCATTAAAGTGTGCAACAGACATAGAGAGAGAGATATTTCTCTCTGGATTACCCAATCATAAGGGTATCCCCTGTTGGTATGATGCGTTTCAGGGATAGTATCCGTTTCTTCAGGAAAAAGGAGAAGGACAAAAATATCTGATTCTTGCAGAACATAGAACCCCACCTAACGGGTGAGGGCAGGCAAGGACAGCAGTATTTGAATTATCTTTCAATCAGCATTGTTTTTCATTATCATGATATAGTGCATATTGATCATCTTCTTTGCAACTTCAATTCCTATTTTTTTTT
Source organism: Pyxicephalus adspersus (assembly GCF_032062135.1). Classification (NCBI taxonomy): domain Eukaryota; kingdom Metazoa; phylum Chordata; class Amphibia; order Anura; family Pyxicephalidae; genus Pyxicephalus; species Pyxicephalus adspersus. The sequence continues at coordinate 50,369,303 of NC_092861.1, forward strand.
CTTTCTTTTCAATCACCAATTGTTCATAGCAGGTTTTTTTACTCATATAAGTGCCACTTCCAGTTGCAAATGACTCATCTCTGTGAAATCTGTTTGTATCCAACTGCTGCCCTGAAATACCCGCATGTAGCTTCACCCATCAGATTGTATATTTTGGCTATTGTTTAATTTGAAAAGGGTTATGTACAGTTCCAAAAAGAAGTAAGAGACGTTTCACTGTATTATAAAGTTAACACTTGGTCTTCTAGTGTTATAATACTGTTTTGTGATTCCCAAGAAGTTTAAATGAAAGTTCTTTTAAAAGTCTTACAAACTAAATCTGCTTCATCATTTTTGCACTATTCTTTGTTATACTTGGTTTTATACTTTCACAAAATGCATTTTTATCACAACGCAAAAATAGTTAGAGGGTCCAAAAATTTAATTTTAGCCGTATAATTCATTGCCTCTGAAAAGGTAGTTTGATAAATCTGTCTATTCTCCTGGAAAAGATTGAAATAGTTACTCAAGGAGAGAAAATGGCACAGTGAAAAATTACTTCTTTTTTACTTCATCAGCTTTACCATTTGACTCTCGTTACTACAATGCATGTCATTTCCACCTCAAAATTAGTAAGTATAAATCTAAGTCCACATCCTTGGAATGGAAATAAACGTTGATATGTATATATTACTTGCTACTGTGTCATCTGGTCAGTTAGTCCATGATTGAAATCAGGTATTACAAAGTGCTAAATTGTACAGTTTTGTGTCTTTTCATTTTAAATTCAACTGATGGAGATTGTTACCGGTTAAGAAAAAAAAAATATGTTTAAAGTGAAAGCTCAAGCAAACGGCTTCACAGCTGAACTTGCAGGATATCATAGTTCTGTTCTGTCAGTCCTTTGAAAATAGTAGCAGACTGTCACTGCAGTGCAGATGTTTGAAAATGGTGGAAAATGCCAGAGTGTTGTGTTAGTATTTTTATTTGCTTTAAATTGGTAATGTTTGTCAGATCACTTGTAAAGGTTAAAAATGTTTGTATGAGTTTTTTTCTAAGCGTTTACCACCAATTCAAGTCTATTAATGTGTCAGAGGTGGACAAACCACCCTGAATGCTATATGCAAAGCTTGTGCTGCCATCCTCTCAAAGGATGAAAAACAGATTTTTCAGATAAATGAGTTAAAGACTTTTGGGTGTAAAAACTATTATTATTAGTGTTGGTGAAATATCTCACTATTCGATTCGACAGCTATTCGTTTGAATAGTGAAATATTGTTCGGGTTATTTTTAGGGACTATTAAGGGCTTTACTAGTTGTATGTGTTCTTTGATAGTTTCTCTATCCAAGAACACAGGGCACTAGATGTGATGAATGGGGAAAGTTGTCCCTATTCAATCTCTAGTGCCCAGGGAACG
>NC_092861.1:50371459-50399676 GCF_032062135.1 Pyxicephalus adspersus
TGGTTATGAAGCAAATGTGTCATTTTGTTTTAATGATTGTATGGGGCCTCTACCTTCATGTACTAATCTTTCAAGCAGTCGATAATTGCTGCACATGTCTAGGGGAGGATATGACCCATTGCTTGCGGTGAGATCCCAGTGGAGAACTTCATGTCCTGCTGAGATCTTCCAGTGGCAAGGTATCTCAGCGTAGGGATCAACCTCTGCTCAGGTGTAATGGACTTCCTCATAAAGGTATCTTGTTTCTGCAGGAAAGGTCGAACTTCAGAAAGTAATTGCTGGAAACAGACATCTGACATACGAAGATAATTCTTGTAGTCATCTGGGAATGAGTGGCGCAGTTCGTGTAGCAGATTCACATGTGAAATGTTGTCTTGGTCCAACAACCAATCCTTACACCACATTCGCTGCTTGTGTGGTGAATGTCGTTCGTTTGACCCGATCGTTCGTACACACTATTCACTTCCCCTGGTGCACGTCACTTCCTGTATCGTTAAAACGATTGCATCTATCATGTGTACAATATCGTTGAACGATCGTGTCGTTATCTGCATGTACAGGATTGGTGCTATACAATCATTCAAAGATATCGTGCAGGATCGTTGGTCGTTCATTTACCAACGATAATTATTGGAAGTGTGTACGTAGCTTACTCTATAAAACACTTTCCAGCACAGTAATATAATACATTTGTTACATTTCTCTTGCAGTGGATAAAAGAAAAATGTAACAAATGTATCATAATATTTCTGTGTTGGAAAGTGTGTTATAGAGTAAAGCTGCCTACACACGTGCAATTTTTGTCGTTGGAAAGGATCTTTCACGATCCTTTCCAACGACAAAGAACTACACGATGCATGAATAGTGCTGTACATACCGCCAGGATGGATCCACAGACGCCAGGATGGATCCACAGACGATGAACGACGCCGACTGTACACACGCCAGATTCTCGCCCGATATCTGGCCGATGCCGATTATCGGGCGAGAAAAATCTGACGTGTGTACGCAGCTTAAGAGATGATATGTCATTGTGGGATAACCTGTAAAAAAAAAAAATGAACTCATGACTAGTTGCTCGAGACTTCTGGGCAGTCGCAAACTTTGCAGTCGCAAACAGCATCAACTGTGTCAAGTATGATAGATAAACAACATATGTTCTGCCCTTCACTTGTTCAGTCACATGACATCATATACAATTATGGTTTCGATTTAACAATAGGACCCCCTATTTCACAAAGGGTAAGTTACACTCTAACTTTATAACAAAACACTGCCTAGGATAAGTTACACTTGCACATAGGTGTATAATGTATTAACAGTTACAGAGAACCTGTCTGTATATGCTAGAAGCATGTGTAGCATCTTCATATTACGCTATGGCCCTAACAATTCTGTTTTCAATATTTTAGTGTATTAAAAAATTCAGCTTTTTTTAGCAGTGTTATAGTAATCTTACATTTGTGAATAGTGAGAACATACAATGTCATAAAAGTTGCATTTAAATTTCAAGTTATCAAATTGAAATAGGTCCAAACTGTTAAAAATAAACCCTCTTGGCAGTTAGAGTCGCTGATGATTTTGCATATGACAGTGTTGGAAGTGTGAACTGAAAAGATGATGTATGAGGACAAGATCAAGCAGATGCCCAAAGATGATTTTGTGGCATCCTGCCATGCAAGGAGACGTGTTTGTCAGGCGAGTTCTCTGTTATTTGTTCTGCAGGGTATAAAAGTCAGAAAGTAATAGTCTAGAACTTAGAGGATGGCAACACTTACAGTTTATTGTATGTGTGTATATAACCTAGAGCTTTAATTTTCTATGAGCTGCAACAGAGGCTCGAAGCAGGGGGGACTTGTCTTCCACCCTAGACCTATTCATGTCTCAGAATGCATAAGTTATGACTTACAATAAGGAAGGAAAATACACAGCTGTCTGTGTCACAAGCCATATATCAAGTACTCAAGTGTTTAAAAGCCAATGTGTTTCAGCACATCAGCTTAGGCATAATTAAGAACTGTAGGATCTAAGATTCCTGTGCTTCTATTTGCTGAGATTCTTTTAAAGGTGCTATTTTATAATAAAGATTTTAGTTTGTGTATATATAATTAAATATGGCACAAACATGAAGAAAATCAATTCAGCATGGCACTTTTAGGATTTCAGTGTATCCAGCAAAGATGAAAAACAAAGAAAAAAAAACAAAAACAAAATACATTAGCCCTGATTTATGAAGCAAGAGCGCGTAAGCTCGCTGCTCGTATGTATGTGCCCATATACGAGACGTTATTTCCTAGTACACTCGCCTTCACTTACCAGCCGGATTCCTGCCTTGATAAATGAGCAATAGGGGTCGAGAATACGCCAGAAAAAGGCGATTAGTTTGCAGCTGTGCGATTCAGGAGGATCTGTTATGTCACGCTCGGAGAGACAGGACCAATAGGGGGTACTTTGGCTTGCACAGAGGTGGTGTGAACCCTGAGAAGGGCCAAGGCACAGAGTCTAAGGAGTAACCAGGTTTTCTCCAGAGCCTTTGATGGTGAAGATGTTGCGCCGCTGGGTATTGCCAGGTTGCGGACCTTGGGCACACCAAGGTGGGCAAAGCAGGGTACCAAATCACTAAGCAGAAGGATAGTCAAGGAAAGCCAGGGTCAAGACGAGCAGCAAGCAAGAGAGGTCAGGTCACACGCCAGGGGTCAATAGCCAGGGATCCATTAGACAGCAAGGTACCAAATCACTAAGCAGAAGGATAGTCAAGGAAAGCCGGGGTCCAGACAGGCAGCAAGCAAGAGAGGTCAGGTCACACGCCAGGGGTCAATAGCCAGGGATCCATGAGACAGACAGCAATGACACAGAGGCCACTGCGGGCACAGGGAACACAGGAGACACTGGAAACAGCAGGAGGTACAGGTAATGCAGGGATATCCACAGGCAGACAGGAACTGCACAGGGAAGTTGGCTGGGAACCAACAAACTGGACAACGAAGGGTTAACACAGGAGCTGGACACAGGAAACACTGGATTAAGCAGCAGGTGTACAGGAACTAGATCACAGAACTTGGGAGCTCAAGCCACTGATATAGACTTGTTGCACGAACAAAAACAGTTTGTGAGCTAGCTAAATAGCAAGGGCTGATCAAGAGACTATTTCCTGATTGGCCATCGGATTGGACGGAGTTGGTAAAGCTTGGAAACAGAGGCACTCCCAGCATCAGAACTGCAAGCATGCGCAGGAGAGTGATGCCTGTGCTTTAGTGAGGAACAGGTGTGACTGGTTAAGCTTTTGCAATGGTGAGGTCAGAGCAATTAATTAGGGCACACCTGCTCCCTGTTCTGTGCACATCTACAGTCCATTACAGGTCAATTTGAATCTTTAATGCTTCATCTACTTTTGGGTAAGTGCAACATTTTTATGTTTTATTATACTCATTCACAACATTGATTTATTTATTGTTACATTTGTTGCACTGTTTTGATATTTTTGTTTTGCTTTGCAACACTGCAAACTAATTTAGATCAAGTTGTATATATACTAATTAGCACTTAGCAATTAGCAATATGTCATCACACAATAGTATGAATGTAATAAAAATGTCACCAAGCATTTGTGATCTGATTCAAAGTTCATTCTAGTTTGGCTTTATAGAAATCCAATATTTGAAAAAAGGTTTGTTGCCAAAGATGTTATAATACATGTATCAAGGAACATTCAGTGATTTCACTTGTGTGTGTATGTCAAAATACATTTAAATACATATAAATACATATGCATTTTCATTATTACTATTTAAACGGGACTAGTTTGTGAGGGTGATTAAGTAAGTTTGCTTGGATGGTATGTCTTGATGTGACTTTGTAATCCTCATTATTTTTAGTTTCATCTTTTTGCTGCAAAGTTTTTGCACCTGGTTTGTAATGACCGTTGCTTAGCAATTCTTTAGCGATGTTTTGTCATTTTTCCCACAAATATTGAGTACAAATGTATGCATGGTTTCCACTCCAAACTGCTACTTGAACCCCCTATCTGCCTTTGTCCCATTCCCCAAGTCACATTGTCACGCATTGGTATTAGAATGCATTATGTACATATTCCTTTTTTGAATAAATTGTCATGTTTTTTTCTTCTTTGTTTTTTCTTAATTTTAATAGTGTGCTATTTGCACTCATGTTGATTTGCCCCCACACAACTCCTCTGTTCATTTGTAGTAGTGTTATAGGTTTGTTCTCATTGTGCTGTGCTGCCTGATCTTAGCCCTATTGTATACAAACACACTTCCAAACAGGTTGTCAATTAGTTGTCCAGCTGAGTTGCACACTTATTCTAACACACCTGATGGTAATGGAAGGAGGTTCGGAATGCCAATAGGGATGAGCAAGAATACCTCTGGCATTCTTGCAAAAATGTCCTCGATCTTCCAATGGTTCTGCAAAATTGGACGATCGAGGAAATTATAACAGGAGGATTCACAGGGTATTCAGGATCCCCTGGGAATCCTCCTGTTTGCGATCCCCAGGGCACGAGAAGTTAATTAACCTCTAGTCAAGGGGATTGCACACTGTTCCTAATGAATGCAGCCACGGCCACATTCATTGAGAAGATCCCTGGCATTAGAAGTTAATTAACCTCTAGTGCGGTAGATCGCAGTGATACCGCAGATGAAGTCTCAGTGGAGTTTTCTCCCTTGAGAGTTCATCTGCAGTTCAGTTTTTCTCCCTTCAAAACAATTTCGGTAAGCGAGAATGGCCGAATTTGCTGCGAGATCGAGTTTTAAAAACTCGCTCGCTCATCCCTACTCCCGCTCGCTCATTCCAATGATATTAGCATACATGCAATTGATAACTAGAAGGATAAGGACCTGTGCAGACAAACTTTAGGCTTATGTCAACAACATCAGTCTGAGATCATCCAGAATTCATTCACAGGTACATTTGACCTTAAGTTGACCACCGTCTTGCCCCTTTTTGACCGGCTTTAGGTGAGGTTTTTCATTTTCATTGTCCAATATGGAAATACAAAACCCAGTTTAGACTTATAAGTCTAAATATGAACTATGATCATCTTAACATTTTGATCCCCTTCCCAATGTCCTCCCTATGGCAATCAAATCTAGAAGAGCTTGACAGGCTGGTATAAAAGCAGGGCAGTAAAAAAAAGTGTTCCAAAAGAGGAAATAAAAGTAAATCCAATCCTTAGTAAATGTTCTGCAATCAATCACCAACCTAAGACTGATTGCAACCCTGAAAATCCTGTTTGCAATCCCTGGCACTAGAGGTTAAATGGGGACAAACCTTGAGTGCTGGGGATCGCACACTGAGCTAATCAATTAATGCAGCTGGCGCTGCATTCATTTGTCAGCACAGCCTGCGAATTTACACCGGCCGCTTAAAATTTCGGTAACCGAGAACGGCCGAATTAGCCGCGAGATTGAGTTTTAAAAGCTCGCTCGCTCATCCCTAGTTGCCAAGCACAACATCAAACCACATTGATTGCCAAGCTCACAAGCAGGGTCAAGCACTGAGCAAATGAACAGATGCTCTGTTGTTGCTCAACCTAATTTTGCTCATTAAATACTTAAGTTTTTACATTATTTAAGTGGTTACATAAAACAAATAGTACTAGTATCTAAAACTTCCAGGGACACTTTGGCACTTTGGCACTTTGTGCCAAACATGTTTTCTTGCTTTTCCAGCCTTTCAGTGTTCTTTATTGTGTTCATTGTGTTCTTTAGATCCCTAGACTAGTCGTAAAAAACTCATTTACTAAGGAGCAATGATTACACTGGTTTGTGTTTACTAGCAAAAAAAAGTTAGGTTTATCAATGTTAAATATATTTTTTCAGGTATTTAGATTAACATAGCATTGTGAAAATATCTAGTAAATACACCATTTTCATTATTTTTAATTTTATCACTTCAAAACAAAATGTAAAGAAATCTTTGTTCCTAATATATATATTTTATATTATACCTTTAAATGTTTTCAAAACCTGAAATCCATTTTTTATTTTCTCTGTTGCTCCTAAAAGAGAGTTTTGGTATCTGTTTGAAAAGTCCTGAAAAATATCTAGTCATTTAGCCAGAGATGGGGGAAATCACAGATTTACTTTTAACAAAGACCTTTTTTATGGCTGTCTCTGTTGATGTTCTCTTTTTCTACAGTCAGGGTGAAGTTGCAGTTTTTGTAAAAACACAAAGCTTTTTTTTCTTTATTGCTGGCCTGTTTTAAAGTTGTTTTTTTCAGATCTAGATGCTGATAAATACCCCTAAAACATCTAATATACTTTGTACAAATCTGATGATTCATGGAATGGAGATCGGCTGGCAAGAGTTTTTGAGTTTCTAATTTGTTATTGGAGGGAATCTCTAAGCTTCAAAACAGATTTTGTCAGGAGAAAAACAATAAAATCCTGAAATATGTTATAACGCTTCACCTCTGTACTGCAAAAAGTGATTTTTCTTCACATGTGTTAACAAAGCTGAAGCCTTTGCTTCATGTTTCAGCATCTCTGACATGTTAAGATGTTGGGAAATCTCACCAACAAAGACCACGTTAAATACACACCTAACCCATCACAACTCTATCTACAAAAATAAATAAATAAAAAGATGAATATAGAAATGTATATTAGTTTTTGTTTTTTGACTAAGTTCTTTAATTAAACTGACCTATGAAAGTAAGTTTTTAATTAGTGAGCAATGTCATCATCACAGACTAGAAAAACAGCATAGACCACTGCTGATACTAAAAATGTTTTTCCTTCTTGGAAACTGAGTGCTGCTTCTTATTAATTAGAGGTTGCGTGCATTCAGTATTTAAAATACATGTCAATGTCAGACTGTAATATAATATTCTAACTTACTATGACCCCTAAATATGTTAGCACCTTTAGAGATTGTATTCTGTTGTTTGTTTTGCTGTCTTAGAAAAATTTGACTTGACAAGTTCAACTTAATTGTAATATAATGTGTTCTGTCTGCAAAGTAACTCAAATTTACAATCCCTTTATATTTTTTTCCAGATAATATAGCTTAACACTGTTATAATTTTAATGCATTCAGAAAACATGGAAATGTAAATTTGCACAAAGCCTTTATTCTCTAAAATGTTTACTCTCTATATATACACATTTATAAAATATGACCAACTGGCAGTTATGAAGTTCTGCTGCATTAGTAGGGAACTCTATGGGTACCTACAAATCCTACACTGTCATCTACATACTAATAATGACTTATGACATCCTTACTCCATCTTTAGACATGACTTTATCATGGTTCTCACTTTAGAATTCATGACGCCACTAAGTGACTTATGTTGGCACACCCACTGGTTCAAGTGGTTAGCAACATTTTAGATGTTTTTTTTTTTTTTTGCAGGTCTAGATTCTAAAAAATACCCTTAAAATATTTTTTTAGGGGTCTCCAAACGGACAATCAGAAATGAGATGATCCTAACTAATTGAAGCTTTAATGCTGTAACACGGAAAGTCTGGTATGGACTATGGTATGGAGATGTATGCCTTGCACTGTGTCACAAAACACAGTGTATTTTAACCAAAATAGACATTGGAGCATATTGTCCATGCCTTATTCATTTTCTGTGTGTATTTTTTGTCTTCTTTAAGTTCCCTTTATGTAGATGCTTTCTACCAGTTGGAGAAAGAAAATGGATTCTAGTGAATGAAAATCTAAGTCTACTGTTTCCATAATGGATAACTTTGCATTTTTTGCCTTGTGATTTCTGTCCATTCCTCTTAAAACTGTTTACCTAAAAGACCAGCAAATTATAAGTACGTGGCTGTGGAGAGCAATACTTTCCCATGAAATTCACGGAGCCATTTTACAATATGTCCATTGCCCTATGCTTGAGTTCATACCACCTTTTTTCCTGTGTATTAGAATATATTAATTTGGTACATTGCTTTATATACAGATTTACCACACACACACTGGTTTAGGATTGTCTATGTTTGTATGTATTGTTTAGTTAAAATATTCTTTAAATGGTAATTATTCTTTTAAAATACCACTTATCAGTTCAAAGCAAAAAATGAATATGAACATTGTATAAGTAATTTCAAGTTGGTTGCTGCTGTGTACAATAATTTATACATCACTGACCTGGATAATCAAAAGCCAATTGCCTTTATCAAGCTATTATTTTATTTTTTTTAGGTAGGTAGCATATGCCTATTTCTTATTCTTATTCATTTTAAAACTATTATGTGTCCTCTAGCTTTTGAAAACAGTTACATCATGCATACTTTGGCCACAGAACTGTGGTATTTGCCCTTGGTAAATAACCTCCATTTGAACAGAACTGAAGAAAATAAGTTTTAATTTTTAATAGTTAAACACGTCTACAGCAGGCAGTGTCTTTACACTGGGCAAGCTATTAAACTTGACAGTGTTTTCACTTCAGCCAGCAATTTCAACCAGAATACTTTATGGGAGGACATTTTTACTTTATCTTGACTTATATCTCTCATAATCTGGAAGAAACAGATTCATCTTTCTGTTTCAATTTCTTTTGAATCTCAAGGTGATTTATTGCTGTAATTGTTCATAGTGTGAAGAACATAAAACGCATGTTTTTTCATAAGTGCAATAACCATATCTGTGTTTTATTCCTACCTGTTCCATCTTGCAGGCATTTCCTATTTTCTTTATTTCAAATCATGGGCATAGCGGTACAGTAGTTACGTGAATATAAAACTAACTCTATATTCCAGTCTTGTATATGCAAGATCTTATTTTTCGTGCTAAAAGCTTACAAATAATTTTTTATTTATTAAAGAAAGCCTACAACTAAATGTGAGGTTTAGCTTCAAATAAAGGCTTGCAAAAGGAAAAGCTTTTTTATAGATTCTGCTCTTGTAATTCTGCTTAAAAATGATATGCAAAATTATCAATGAAAAAGATATAGCATTTTAGGATATCATTGCTTGCACATTAACAGATTCTCGCAGCCAGGTGATATTAAACATTTATATTCATGTTTTCTGATTGGACCCATTGAATATACAAATATAACACACATGCTCTACCCCTATTCAAACATAAAACATTAACATATTTTTATTGTTTTATCATAAAATAAAAGAATAAAACAGCATATAAACTCCAAAAAAATAAAAAATAGTTTTTTAAGGTCATACAAAATCAACCAAATACAGTTGGCTTAAATGTACATGAAAGTGTTACACAATAATCATACAATAATAGCTTATAATTATACAATCAAGAGGTAGGAACAGTGGTGGGGGGTCCTAGTGGTGCCTGTATACTCTAGTGTCTAAATATTCATGGCAATAAAGCCATGTGAATGTGAATTTTACACCCGTACTCTTTGTTAGCTGTCAGGTCAATGCGCATAATCTCATTCACTCTTGCAAACCACACACCAATTGTTGGAAGAACTTTTATGTAAAAATAATTGTTTCCTTTCAGTCTTGGATTATTTTGGAGTGATGTTTCTTCCTGTAAAAAAAAAAAAAAAGGCTATCTTAATGTGCATGATGAATTGAAGAATTAATAATTTAAATTTTAAAAAAAACATTTTTGTCCATAATATATAATCGTTATCCACCTTTGCATATAATGTTTAATTTGTCATGATAGGTCTGCTTTATACTCCCCAGCGGTAACCCTGAGTGTGACTTGGGGTAGAAAAAAGATGCTGTGCGGAAACCCCGAGTCACACTCGGGATGGGTAAACCTTTGGAAATATAGCGCTTACCTGATATACTGGCGTCATCCATCGTCCTTCGCGTCTTCTTCCTTCCTCCGGCCAGCTTTCTCTGCACTTAATGAGTCATCCGGGAGTTCCCGGTGAGGTCGGTGCGTGCAGACGTTCCATTCAGAGCGGGGCGGGAAATTCAAATCTATTTGTATTGCATCCAATACAAAATAACTGTATTGTATGCAATACAGTGGATTTATATGTGTAAAAGCAGTACATTGTTTTTCATGAACATTTATTTTACAGTATAATATAATAAGTACAATATTTATTTTTAAAAACATTTTTTTAAATTAAAAAAAAATGTAATTTTTTTAATTTATTATTTTGACATGATTTTGTTTTTCAAACTTTAATATACTCATACTATTATATTTTACTGTAAAATAAATTTAAATATATCGCTTTTAGATATATAAAACCAGACAGAAATGAACCGCTCAGGAGGTTAATCAAAGATTACTACACATAGTCATAGTACTATAACACTAACATATTTACTTGCACGTGGGTATTCATTGCAAAGTGGTTTACCTCATTCCCTAAGCTTAAAGTAAACATTCATTTTAAAAGAAATATAGTCTACTTTACATTATCAACCCCAATGGGGCAGGGACTGGCCAATTAGCAAACAAGATGTGTACTTTGCATGAATGTACATTTACATGAATGTTAATAAATAACGTGACCTTTTTTATAGCCAATCTTGTGTGAGGAAAATTAAAATGAACATGGTTTTTAATAAGGCATTATTGGGTCATTTAAGTGAATAAATTCTACATATAGTGAACAACCTTTAAACTTTCAGCAAAATAAATCTAGTGAATCCACTCTAAGGACAATTTAAATATCCACCGACTTGACTGACTTGTAATTAAAATGAATTACCAGTGTTTTTACATCTACGTATGGCCTAATGTGCTTTGTGTAAGAGCTGCTATGCCTTTGATCTGGCATTGTTTTGGTCAAAAGTCAAAAAATTACTAAATTGGAAAGCAAAGATAACGAAGGCTGTTTTTTTTGCGGCACAAAATGTTTGTATTGATTATACAACAAAAAAAAAGAAAATTTGTCACAACTCAAAATACGAATACTGTATAATCATTTGGGGGGGTCCTTCCCATTCAATAGCATGGGATAGAAGCCCAATTAGCTAGACCTAGTATACCCAAAATCGTATAGGTGCAAGATCAATAACACATATCATATCTGGATGCGTTTCCCTGCTTAGGCTTCCTCACGGGATGTGTAGAGAGCGCGATAAGAAACTATACAATAGGACAAAATAACAATGCCTTTAAACAATGGTATACTGCAAAACTATGGCATCAGGTATAATACATATATCCGAAAGAACAAGAAAAGTAGCAACATGTAAAATGCAGTCATATAAAAAATCAAAAGTTTTAATAAGTTGTTTCAGGTGAGTATATTGAATATTGTTTTATGGTTTGTATGCCATAATACTATAAGTGGGGTAATGATGTGTTCATGGGGCTCTATTTATAAAACAGGGAATAAGACCTTGCCTCAAACATCTTTACCTTGTGGGAATCTTCCACGTCCATGTGTTTCAAATGATTCCCAAGAGAGTGTTTGATTCCCTGTTTTATGAGAGCCCATAGTCATTATTGTTTATTGAAAAACCTAAGAGCAAGATGCTAGTGCGTGTCAACCACAATAAGGTTGTAATCATAGCTAATCAATATCTATGTTTAAGGACTGCTGCCGTATAAATGTGTAAGCCTCTTTTCATGTGAGTGACTTGTGCAATAAAAGATTTTGGCTACACATATCAAAATTGTTGGACTATAAGCTCATATAGTCAGAAATTAGTGTTTTCCTCCCAAACCCAAGCATTTAAACCATCACAGAACTGGGCCCTATTTTGGGAATTAAATCAACCAACCAATGCCAAAAGTCATACGCAAATGCCATTACTATCATTGTTGTCTTTAGGGGGTGGTTTTGCATATTCATATATTTAAAGTACAAAAATACCAGATCTTATACATGAAATATACCTTATACTGTATATATATATATATATATATATATATATATATAAGAGAAAAATATGGTTGGCGCTTAGACAGTACATGCTAGTAAAAAAAAAAATCAATAAAATCAATACATGTGTTCACGGCTCCACATCCTACAACAAGGCTAGGTACAATTACACAGGCAGGATGCCATATTTAAAACAAGGCCCTTTATCATCCATTAGAAAAAAAACATGTAAGAGTTCATTATTTTTTGGAAGGAGAATTTTTTGGAATAGAATTTTGCTGAAAAAGTGTTGGCAGGTCTTCTTTTAAGTAAAGGAGACTTGGACATGATCCAGTTGAAAAGCTTATTATTGAAAAATATTGTTGAATCTTTTCTTTTTTGTAGGAAAACCTTGTATTTCAATTATTTAACAGTACTACATTTTTTTTTATGTTTTATTCCATTTTTGTTGTCCTGCATTGCCCAGTAGAGAGTACACTACCCAGTACAGAGTTCTTTCTTTTGAAGTAGCTTTTTGTAATAAAAATGGTTTTGGCAGGGTCCGATATGTATGGTAAAGCCCCTCTTTATCTAGTTGAAAATTACTGAAGAATTGGTGTTTTTTTCTGAGATTTTTGTAAAAAAAGTTATAATATATTCATAACAAGGTCTTTCATTATCCAGTAGAAAAAAAAACATTTTATGATCAAGGTTTGGCTTTTTGCGTTAAAATAACACAGAAAAATTAGACCTCACATTATTCAGTGGAACACATCAACCAGTAGAATAAAATGAGACAATTACTCTTTTTGCAGTATAATTCTGGTAAATATGCCTAGGCCTACACCATCCAGTTGCATAACATGGAGGGGATTTCTGTTGAATAGGAAATGGCAGGACCCATATTGACAGCAAGTCCCTGTCATATCTCATCCAATAAAATGGGAGAATTTTCCCATTTCAGAAGGGAAAATCTGTACAATAGGCATAATAATTTAGAAGAGAACAGGAGAACTTTTAGACCGAAGACAATTTTAGAAAAAGTGTGAACAGGGCCCTGCATTACTTTCTTAACGAATAAGAAAAAAAAAAAATTATATCCTTCTTCTCTTTCCAAGCACTTGCAGTCTTTCTGTTTTTTTTGTATGGTCCTACTTCAGCAAATGACTAAAACAAATAAAAAACATTGACTGTAAGGACTGCAGCTTTCTTTTGTGAAATGGGGGACCAGTCATTCATTAGTTGCTATTAACTCTTTGCACAGATGTCATAAAGGGGAATTTTGACTCAGCCTAAAAAAATGGAATAAAGAATTCTAAATTTTTTGCAATTGAATTGTTGAATTAGGCAAGTTAGTACTGTCTCTTGCCTTGTAACAGTTTTGCTTTTCCTGTGGTTATTGGCAAGAACGGTTATCACAGAGTTGTTTGTAATTATATAATGTTGATTCTACCCTAAGCCACCAGAATATCATGAACTAGGCAAGTTAGCACTGTATTGAATGTGATAGTTTTGTTTCTCTTGTGGTCAGTTGCTTTCTGTGTGTAAAATGTGTTCAAAGTCAGATATTAAAAATTAATAAAATATCATACATCTGTAGTAGATAAACTTTTTTTTTTTCAATTGTAATTGGCCTTTAGTTTCTTTTACATTTGATAAAGTAATAAGGTTCTAACCTGTTACCTAAGCACACTCTCCTACATAGCGTTTAGCTCCCTCCTTGCCATCCTGCATTTTGCTTGTTTAACCTGTAGGGTGCCAGCTGGAAAGCCCTCGTATAAGATAAAATCATAAGTGCACTTTATCTAAATTAAAAAAAACTATGGTATTTATCCAATTGAAAAGTCATATGCTATTGCTTATTTATATAAACTACAGTGAACATACTTTACATTTTCATGGTATGGTTTTTTTTACATTTAGGGATGCTCAACAGTGCTTTAATTAAGATAAAAATACCATATTTCAAAATAAGTGCAATATCTGCTTCACTTTCCTACATTTCTATATTTGAAAATGCCTCGGAGAAATAACTCTGAGAGTTAATTCTGCTAGAAGGGATGTTATTGCTTCAAACCTAATGAGCATTTTGGACCCATTATAGCTGTGCTCTTTTATGTTTACTATTTGTTTGCTTTAGAAAATGAATTACTGCTTGAATCCCCATCTGTGTTTCCCACAGTGAGCATGTAAAGGGTCAGAAACCCTTCCTTGCCACAAGAAAAACTATTTACTTAATTACATATGTTTCAAAGGCATCAATATGTACATTACTTCAAATATTATTTACATTGTTTTCATGACCTATTAAAACTTTTTAGGGGAAAAAGTAATGAAAACTAATACTGTACAGCTGCTCTTAGTTTTTACAGAGAAAATTGTAATTGCATATATCAAGACCATATTATTCTTCTTGCATCATGCATTGTAGATTGCAATAAAATAAATGCCATCTTTTAGGTACACAAAAGAATTGCAACAACCAACACAGAATATTTTTTACCATTTGGTCTGGGGTAGAAAACGAAAATTAATTTTCCCTCTATCAATTATATATCATTAAACAAAGGAATAAAACATCAAATGATCCATAGGAACAAATTAGAAATGAATTAACTAACTATAGCCAAGTGTAACATAGTTTCTTTTTGGTTGCTATGAGTACAGTACTTTATTGCTTGCACTAAATGTAGGTTGTTAGGAATGTCTGCAGTTCCACCAAAGTGAACCCCCTCTACTTACCATATAGTGGTGACGGGAAATATGGCTTTTTAAATGTATTTTTAATGTACAGGTAGTCCCCGAGTTAAGGACTACCGACATACGGAGGACTTCTAGATACAAATGGGGCTTCCCTGCTCATTTGTGTGCAGGGCAGAGGCTTGATAGGGAGGAAAGGGTGGTTCTCTTGATTTGCAGAGGAAGTATTTTGCTGTTGAACTCTTTATTGACCAAGACAATCTCTGCAGTTGTTTCTTTTGCATATCAAAGCACAGCTTGCTCCAAAGTTAATAAATGTCTAGGCTCCAACCTACAAGAGGAATCTAGACTTTTTCTAGTTTTTGTTCTTAACCTCCAATCCTATGCTTACCCTCTACTTGTTTAAAAAAAATCAAAAAGCACTACTTACCCTCTTCATACTCCAGCATTTGTACTCCCTGCTGCTTTCCATGCCCTCATCCATCATTCAGCAATTATCCACACCCTGGGGATTTGTCAATATGTTAGCTTTGGCTCTTAAACTTAAATTAAATAAACCTAAATTAAAGGAGCATATAGTATTAGTAGGTATATTCACATTTTATGCTTGAGGTTATTGGGTAGGGGGAAGTCTAGATCTTGGGAGGGGTAATTAAAGAAGGAATTGGGTTTTTTCAAGTTACCGTACAAAACTGGCAGTTGATCAAATGTGTTCTTTTCTTCTTCTATAACAAAATCAGCAAATAATTATTATGACTGATTGCTTGTATCTTGTAAAATGAAAATTTACAGCTGAAATACACAAACCAAACAAGAAAACTTTTTGTTTTTCTTTTAAATTTGGCAATTATCCATTCCATATAGTGATTGTTTTTTTTTACCTTGTAGCATTAGTGAATAGGGCAGAATATGAGAAACCAGCCTTTTTTATTTACGAGGTTTGCGTTGTATAACATGCAATGAGCACTGAGATAAAACCCCTCAGGTGTAGGATTTAGGCTTTTCATTATGGTGAATGCTTATGTTCAGACTGGTTAACAGTAAAATATTCATGGCAGTGTGTGCACTTGCAGGGATGTTCTTAGTAACACTGTAGAGAATAGACACACTCTAACTGTACTGGGAATGTTTTGATTGACTGTGGGAAAAAATGTATTGATACTGAGAGGCTTAGCCTGAATAGCTAGATTCAAGAATGCATAAATTTTTGAGATGTAACTTGTTGCTAAGGTCATAGAGGAGTAACCTGTTCCTAGAATATATTTTTCTACATAATTTTTTTTATACCCTTTTCCCTTTTTATATGCTGTCAAAAAAAAACTTTACTGATAAAAATTTGATTTTCGTTTCAGAAAATGGGTATCTGGTAATCATATCCAATACACACAGTTTTCTTGTTGTTACATTACATTTTATTTTTGTGTGAGAACAAAGCTGTAATTTACCTGGAGAGGAGCTTTTGGCCTTGTACAGATGTGGATATAACCAGTGTGGAAATCAAGTTTTGGAGGAGAAGTAGGGCTGTCTGGCTAGATTGAAAGGGCATTTTTTTTATACTTATCTCCCACCCTCTGGAACAAGGTTATAAAATAAAATATTCTTTCATTTGTGAACCTGTAATAAGCTAAGACTAAGATAAGATTTTTTAATTGACAGAATCTAAAGCAAGTGGCTGTAACTATTAGAATTCTGAATATAGAAGTGCTGTAGACAGGTCAAGGGTAAGCTACTACTTTTGTCTTACAAATTTGCTTTTTTTCCTCTTTTGTACCTGCTAAACTATGACTGATGGTATTCGCTTAAAACATTGTAAATACATTTTGTGATTTTTGTTGACAATATTTTCACCGTGTCTTTATTTGAGGTCATCCAAAATAAACTGTGCATTCTTTGAGAATATGAATTTTAGTGGAAAGAATTTTTAGAATAGAGCTTTCAATTATAGGTCCTAAAAAACTGTCTTTGGCATTTTAATACGTTCATGCCCTTTTCATGTACAGGCAATGCCTTTACCAGCAGTAAAATTCAGGATAGCTAAATACCACTGGCCTAGTCTGTGTAGGCCTCAGAGTCCTGTAATTAATTCACTTAGTAGTATTTTTATCTATATTTATTTCCATTTATGATGTCTCAAGAGTTATCAACTAACAGCTGAGAACAGAATATAGTCCAAACCTTTACTAACTGACACATTTTTGTACATGCACTCAACTATAATATTTTTTTCCTTATGTGGCTGTACACGTTACTAAATATTTTTGCAGGTTAATGATAATCTTTCCATGCATACCGCTAGCTTCAGTAGTTAGTAAATTATTCTATAGCAATGCATTCCAACAATAAACCAAATCCATTAAAAGTCTAATATAATTTCTATATCCATGAAAGAACATATCAATAAAGTATATTTTCCTAGCACATACATTCTTTACTATCATCCAATATACATGATCAAATTAGGCCTCTAAATTTGGTTGTGTAGCGGTTAGTTAGGCAATTAATCCAAGTCTGAAAAATAATAGTCCTGCAATAGGTTCTGACAGGATGAATTTACAGGATTTTAAAATGTCATTGTATTTGTTAATGAGTGCCATTTAATACTAAGCATGTGCAGGGAGTGTAAAGGATCTGTGGATAAAAGAAAGAATAACTGAATAACTTTTACTGACATTCCTATGTAGCAGAATAGTACATTTTGGTGAAATATACTAATAAAGATCAGAACTCGCAACTGACAGGCTGTTTATAATCTGATTTTGGATGTCTCTTCCATCCTTAGACTGTAATGTGTTTATGTGAAATCCTCCATTTTTCCATCATGTCACACTATATCATTGGCAGCACAGCAGCAAGGTTAACAGGATATTAGCCCAATGAGTGACAGCTGTGAAGAGCTATATTAACAGTAATACAAGAGGCACTAATGAAAGATATATTTAATATGGCCATAATGTTACCTTGGGATAGTTTTTATCTTTTGCCTTTACAAACAAAGATGGAATAAACTTTTTTTATACATCCCAACTATTCACATAATTTTGATAATATTGTGGCAGTATACATGGAAAACTATAGCATATAAACGACTGCAGAAGTTCCCTCATGGAAATATGCTAATAATCATCTAAATTCCAATTTATGTAAAGATTTGCTGAAAGCAGTTCTCTCAGAGATGTTCTGCATAACATTTCCCTTGTAAATATTGCCTTTGTATTGTTGCCCGAATCTACATATGCCTCTCATTTCCAAAGTGTCAGTTTGCCCTCTGGCTATTACAGTAGAACAGCTGTGACTTGAGAATCCAGCTTTGCCACTTACATTCTGCAAATTGTACTTAACAAATAAGTATTTTTCCTCCCATGTCCCATAACAACACACTGTTGCTAGAGGTGAATAAAATAGCACATCATCTCTCAATTTCAATGAACATTAGGAGACATTTTTTGGGGGGTTATCAGATACTACTGTACACTTATTTTATTCTTTCTTTATATGTGTATAGTATATGTAAATCCCTTATTTGGAAGCAAACACAGTACATGATTTATCAAAGTGGCAGGTGCTGCAGCTGTACAAGTTACTGGCACCTAGTTTATGGCAGCCAATACCAGGCAATCCATCAAGCACTGATATTGTAATGAATCTACATTAAAATGATCCAAACACAATATCATATCGCCACCAACATAGAGTCACCAGCTCAGCACCAGCCTTCACACATCTATTTAGAGAAGCCAAAACTCCTAAAATGATTATTATAAATTAACCCTTCCCTTTGCTGGAATGGTACACTGGAAATTGCATTTTAATGGTTCATTGAGACATGTTTTATCTTTTAGAAAGGTTTAAACCTAATACAAAGGTTCTAGGTCCAAGTGATGAAATCAAAAGTGGGGAGGTTTGGCAAGAATTTGCCATTGAATGATCCTTTACTAAGCTATGAACATTTATGCTATAATAGTTGCTGTTATGAATCAGTATTGCCTAATAAAAGCAAGTGTTTTAAAATTGTACTTTTTTTTGTAACACACTCTTGTACCCAAATTATAACACATATACTCAAGCTTTTCAAATAGTGGCATCTAAATCCCACACCTCTACAGTGTTGTCTTTGGCCTTTGAAACAATTTGAGTGTACGAACCCCCCTTTGATATTTATGCAGTAAGGAGTCAAATGTTTTACTTAAACTCCAGCAATAAAAGAGGCCCACTAGGGAATGCTTTTAGATTTTCACTGCATTCTGTAATATAAATATTAGTAATATCATACAGCTTGCATATCTCTAATGGACAAGCAGTTAGTATGATTAATATAGTAAATCCAAGTTTGATTCCTGTGAGAGCCAATTATCACATAAAAAGTGAAGCTTGTTGGGCTTGCCATGTCCTGAATAATAAGGATACTCCAACCTAAACCTGTTATATTTTAAAACATTTTTTTTAACAATTTTTAACATCAAAAGAGAAACAAAAATTGTAACAGTGGGACATTTAAACATATGTAAACCAATAACACACTGACATAAATAAAACATACAGAATAGGACCATGAGAAGGGGGCAGCAGGCTCCTGGGGGAGCTGATCAAGTAGGTGGCTGTTTAAACCACAGTTCCCACAGAGAAGTTTTATTAAAGATTTTAAATAATTTAATCACGTTCCTATGCTAGCATACCAGAACTTTTTGTTTTGGAATTTTACAAATCCGTAAACACATATATGATACGCTGGAATCCCTTATTTATCCATCATTGAAAACAGCGGGGTTGTTAGACTTGGGGGAATTGGGGTTCTACTCTATAGAGTAGAAATTGGGAAGATAATTAGAGCAAAGACCCTCAGTTTGGTAGACCTGATTCCATATTGTTAAGAAAGTGTGCTATAATAGGTAAACCCGGTGAAAAGAAATGTAAATGAAGACAAATGTACCCATGTTTATATCCACAGATACAAGGAGTGGCATACTCCAAAAGGTAAGCTGAGAGGACCTACCAGGTGGATAAAATTCCATACATTTTCGAGTGAGCAGGGTCATTTATTTATGTTGTATGCTTTTTTAATAAGATAACCTCTGAATACTACTTTATGAGCAGTCCAAAATGTAGTGATGGATGTTTCATTGTTGTTGATGTATGTAAGATAGCTTGTTAAGGCACTGGAGATTGCTAGAGGGTCTGAGTGGTGAGTAAATGGAGAATTATTTTGATTTCAAGTTTAAAAAAGTAATATTTTGAGGGAAAGCATTTGTAGACGGATTATAGTCACTTGTGCATAAGATAAAATGTGCAAAAGTACTAAAATCACCCCCAACAACCATGTATGGACAGTGATATTGTTCTACATTTTGTAAGAACTGTTTGAAATTTGATGTTGGAATTAGTGGCACACTTAAAAACAATGAATCTGATACTGGTATCTTTAGAAATGGTATTTCAGCACAATAGAAAAAGCCCCACTTTATGCTTGTCAGAACAAGTTGACACCTGATGTGAGGGACATGTTGGAATACTTTAAATAATAATGCAAGAATTGACTATAACAGGGGATGACTAAAGGGGAGCTTTAGTTTTATTAAATTCTGAGAATTATTATAGAGAAGCTTTAAGACAATTATCAAATGAATAACTGGATAGGGATTTTAAAGTATCATGTGGGGAGCCACTCAAACAATGGGGTTGATTTATTAAAAAGTTGTTTAATTGGCAAAGTGAACAAGCTATCCGCTATGGGAATGTTGGATAAAAATACCATTTAGTAAATATTATTGGGGTAAGTGTAATTAGGATGGATACATAATGGTGACTAAAATACCCCAATATTAATGCCCAAAGGTTTAGTTGGATATTGAGCTGCAAATGGAAGCTTGGTCTTGAGTTGCTCATTCCATGGGAGACGGGGGAGGGGGGTACATTGTTTTTTTCTAGATTTTCTTATCAAGCACTAAAACTTTATAAATTAGGTATCAAAGATTAAATTCCACAACACTTCAAATTAAAGAAATACAAGGAACAACAGGGCTTCTAGAGAAGTTACAGCTGAAATATGAAAAATAATCCATGTGGGAAACCTAAATTTTACTGGACAAAGGTAAAATATCATGAAGAATCAGTGGACTCAAGATGCCATACATGAATCACGGCAATAAATAAAATATAATCAAATGCCACTAAAATCAAAGTGAACATGCCAATAAAGCACTGAAGTGAAGCAACTCCGTAGCCGTAGTTTGTCAAAAAGACAATGGCAAACAAAAGGACAAAAATGAGACAAAGGATGAATACAGGATGTAGAGGAAGTTTTCAAAATTGGGACTACAGAATGAGAGATATAAAGCAGTCTGCAAAGAGAAATAGCAGGCAATTTTTGAGGTGACCAAGATTGTAACACAGCTGTAGTGCCATTGATGGGAAAGAAAAAAACGTTAACAAATGTACTCAAGATAGCTCCTTTAGATTAATGCAAATGGTTAGAATATGCCACATCCCTTTCAATCTAACATTGCAAGACACTTTGTTTTGGCTGGGTCATTGGCCTTGGGACTTTTAAAGTATGTAATATTTTTTGAACACCCCAAACAATATATTTAGAAAGAATCCAATGATTTATTAATTTATAATTTAAAAAAAATGGTTAAAAACATCACATAAATCCAAAAGTTGGTACATGTTAAATCCAGAGGTTAGTACATAATGAATAGGCTAATGATATATGGACGCGTTTCTCAGAACAAAGTCTGCTTCATCAGAAGTTCATTAGACTATTGAATACAGACATTTTTCATATTTAATATAACAACTCAGTACTATCTTTATGCAAATATTGTATTGACATGTAGAGCACTTACTGCTATCAAAAGAGGTGTCTATTTTCTGGATAAATAAGTCATCAATCAATGCAGGTATCCTATATCAGGTTGGTACAGGCTTCAGGTATATTTTGTAGACAAAACCAGGTTTGTTACCTATATGTTTACTTATTGTAGGATCTGCCTGTAATAGGAGCCAATTTTTTTTAAAGATATTTTCAATTTTTTGATGATGCGCCGTAAATTTCTTATTATTCCAGTTTTACTTTCACCTGTGGGCCATGGTTTTTCCTTAAAAATCCAATCAAGGTGTGGCCTGGATTAGGCTCTTCTGTAAGCCTTTTTAAAGCTAGTTAGACTATAAATCCTTTTCAATAGTTTGTCCTTCAAGTCCCTTGCTGCAGCTTCAAAGTCTCTATGGTTGGAGCAGTTTCTTTTAAGTCTTAGGTGTTGCAAATAAGGTATGCTTCTTTTTAGATGTAATGGGTGCACACTTCTCGCTTCAAGTACAGTATTCCCTGCAGAAGGTTTTCTTTACAAGTTGAAGGTCAAATTCCTTTTGGATGCCAATGCCAGTTTTAAGGTCTAGCAAAGGGATGTCTGTGGTGCTCCAATGCATTGTGAACTAAAGAATAAAGGTGTACACTTAGAGCTTTTAAAAAAATGATTGTAGCATAGGCTGGTGTCCATGCCATATAATTAGAATATCATCTATGTACCTGCATAGAGAAGAATTCATCCGCGAACAATTTCCTCTCCCAACCCCCCAGGTACAGGTTGGCATAGGTGGGGGCACATCGTGTTCCCATGGCCACCCCCTGTACCTGGAGGTAGATCTTTTCATCAAAGAGAGAGGTTTTATGGGTAAGTATGAATCTCAACAAGGAAATGATAAAATCATTCTCCGGTTGTAGGTCTCTACAGGTACCAACCTGATATAGGATACATGAATTGATTTATCCTGCGACTTATTTATCCAGAAAATAGACATCTCTATTGATAGCAGTAAGTGCCCTACATGTCAATACAATATTTGCATAAAAATAATTTTGAGTTATTATAATGAATATGTAAATAATGAATATGTAAATGTCTGTATTCAATAGGCTAATGAACTCCTGATGAAGCAGACTTTGTTCTGAGAAATGCGTCCATATATCATTAGCCTATTCATTATGTACTAACCTCTGGATTTAATATGTACCAAGTTTTGGATTTTTGTGATGTTTTTAACCAAGTTTTATGAATTATAAATTAATAAATCATTGGAATAATTCTAAATTTATTGTTTGAGGTGTTCAAAAAAATATTATATGCTTTAAAAGTCCCAAGGCCAATGACCCAGCCAAAACAAAGTGTCTTGCAATGTTAAAGAAAAAACGGTTTTATATTCAACCTAAAGAGGTAATTTAGTTAATATTTTATACAAATATTTTGCTCTAAGAAACAAAACGATTAAATTGTTTTAGGTGCAGAAAAGTGAATAAAGCATTTTTCTAATTCATTTGCAGATTTTGTATGGTGTAAAGGTCTGATTTCATGCTTCCTGCCTGCTTATATTTGTTTACATATTATTAATTTTAATTCACCTTTTAAAACCTGGCAATAAATCGAGAAGATTAATGCAGGTAATCTATGTGATGTCAGGATTGTAGTGCTTCACTGCCTTGTAGAAAAGAATTGTAATTTAGAATTCTGAGACAAATGAAACAAATATCAAGCGAGTGTACCAGGCAATTATAGAACATTTACAACTTCTACAGCCACTGGAAATAATGACTTTACCTTTGAACTTCTCTACTTAAGTAATATTAATTCTATTGTTAAGAGTTCAAACTAATTTTCATTTTTTCCTACGTGTATTGCATAAACATGTTTTCATATGTTAACGATGTAATTGGGATAAATTTAAATTATTCTGAATGCACAATACATCATAGACATATCAAAAGACAATGCAAAAAGCAATGGTGATGTATAAAGGGCAGTCAACATTGACAAACAGAGGTTATTTTTCACAGATCTAAATACAAAACCTTCTAATGTACAAGGGGAGCATAGCCAATGCACTGAATATTTCATTACCTAAATTATTGTATTGCACCAGTTCATGCCTTTTGTTCGTATATTACTATATAAATAAAGTATATTCTCTGGAAGGTGTTAATAGGTTTACTCTTACCCTGTAGAAGTTGTGGAAAAAGGTCCCATTTCATCAAAGTGGAACTAAAGAATAAATGCAGGAAAGGCACAGGTGCATTTTCCAAGTGTCACAGCTCCACAAGGCCAAGTGGTGGACCCACCCTGTGGGTGGAGACATGCACGGGGCGAAGGGTCCAAGCAGTAGCTTGGCCTTCTCCAGAGCCTCTAGAGGTGAGGTTGTTGTGTCGCAAGCTTCTGCCAGGTTGCGGCCCCCATGCCCACCAAAGCAGGTGACTGCTAACAAGCTGGAACCAAAACATAGTGCAAAAGGGAAATCCAAGACAGTAGTCAAGCCAAAAGGTCAGGGCAGGCAGCAACCAAGGTAGGTCAGGAAACAGGCAAGAGGTCAGGGCAGGCAGCAAACAATAGTGGTTAGGAAACAAGCCAGGGTCAGTACACAAAAAATCTGGAACAGGGTAAACAAACAGCAATCTGGAAGCAGAGCCAAAGGAACTCCTTGTTCAGGCAACATCCTGTTGCCAGGTCACTTCCTTAAGAAGAGAATGTCAGGTGATGGGCGTGGATCAAGTGGGCTGCAGACATTAATCCCACCAGCAGAGGGAGTGCTGTTGCTGAGATAATCTCAGGTGTTATTCAGATGTTTGCCAGCAGAGGGAGTGCATCTGAGGAATGCTCTGGTTCTCTGAGGCAAGGGAGCAGCTGACAGAGAAACACCTGACTTGGAACAAGAAGTATGCAGAGTGTTGGATCCAGAGGCAGAGATGGTGCTGGCAGCAGCAGTGATCTGTGACACCTGGATAGCAATAAAGTAGCAGGTTTAATACCAAATTCCTTAAGGAACAGGTTTCATAACTTAGTTGCTTATAGCTCTTTTCTTCTGAAAGACTGCAAAATGGAGCCTAAAATTCCAAACCTGTAGAAAAATCTTCTTTAAACTATTTCTAATGCACTTTAAGATGGAGAACATTTTGCCAGAAAAAGCCATCAGGATACAAAGGGTATTCTGGAAAATGCCTTACTGTAACCCTTTCCATCTTAATGTTAATACATTTTGATGATACATTTTCCTTAGGATAGTTTCTATTACACAGCTGATCAAGAAAATATTTTTTCCACTTGCCAATGATTTTTTAATATATTTAGTGTATTTCAGGTCTGCCGAATCCACAAATGACATTGGTTTCATTGAAATGGCTCTAGTTCTTGTGATACAGGAATCGGAATAGACGATTTTACCAACAACAAATGTTAACACAGCATATTTTTATCAATCTTTACTTACACTGATGTTTTGCATTTTATATAATACATGTAGCATTATTTTCATAAAACTTTAATTTGCCTTTTCTTTATTCATACTGTGACACCAAGGCAAGATTGGAGGTGGAAGGGAGATATATTTGCCCAAGATTCCTCTTTTATGTGACATATATTTGGCCAAGATTCCTATGTGAAGTAGCAGGTGGAAGACTCTTACCTGGGAGATAATTAATGAAGAAGCACTGAGGCTGGGGATATAACATAGAGCAAGGAGCTCAGTCAGTAGCTTGGCTTGGAGGGACACAGACAGGGGTCTGTGTGAGTTCAGCTCTGTTTGGAGACACAGACAGGTGGACTGTGTGAGTAAACTCTGCTGGAGACACAGACAGTCGGTCTGTGAGGGAGCTCGGCTGGGAGACTCAGAAAGTCAGTCTGGGTCAATGAGCTCAAAAGTGAGTAGAAGGTTGCTGAAAGCTTGGTTTTGAGCTGACAGGGAGAAGGTTTTCTTTTGCTGTTTTGTTATGTTATCTGCAACCTTCAATAAACCTGCCTGCAAGCCAGCTTAAAGCTGATACCTCGGTGTGTGATCTGAGTTGGATGAACCAGACAAGTGTCCTTTGACCCTAGCAAAGGCGATCCTGAGCGTAACCCCTCACAATACATTTTCTTGTTTTTACAGAAATATGAGTTCTAGGGATGAGCGAGCGAGTTTTTAAAACTCGATCTCACAGCGAATTTGTCCGTTCTCGCTTACCGAAATTGGAAGTGAGAATGGCTGGTGTAAATTCGTTAAATGAGATCAAATTAAAAAAAAAAAAAAAATAATTAAAAAAAAAAAAGATTGCGAGCTGTGCTGATCAATGAACGCAGCGCCGGCTGCATTTATTGATCAGCTCAGTGTGCTGCCAACTGTCCCTCAAAGGGGCTTACAGTCTCTACCATAGTCAATTATGTCCCTAACATAGTCAATTATCATTAACACAATCTAAGGTACATTTTTGAGAGAATCTCTATTCTATTCTATTTTGAGAGTTCTCTCTATTCCCCGAGGATGCCCATGCGTCGGGACTAGAGATCAGTTTACCCTTTGAATACTACATCATCGTTGTTTGTCTTTTGGCATTAGAAACCAATTTCCTTATATGTGACTATTAGCAGCTATCTACTTGGTTTGGAGCCCATTAAACCCAATTATTACAGTAATTAGCTTTTGTTTATTATTTACTATATTTTAAAATATGTCGCTAAAATTTTGTTTGCCACAAAAAAAGTACCTTTGTCTCATTCTTGATTTTATTGCATATTGTACAGTTTTAGGGGGTGGCACATACTGAGACACACACGTTTAAATATCTCTCACCCAGGCATTTGACCAAAGATACATTTTTTAAAAACTCTATATTAAAGTAACATAAAGAATACAAATAGTAAGAAACCAGGTGTTAAAATACAAAAATATTATTGTGCGGTGTGTAAAAACAAGATGTATATATATGAATAGAAAATGGACATTTAATATAAAAAATTGCATTCTTTGTGCGATATGTGCTAGTTTGCCGGGAAACACAGTCAAAAGTGCACTACTGACAGCTAAAGATGAGCAAAAATTAAAAAAAAAATACTTAGGTAATGATTTACTTGCTCCATGAATCTCTTGTGAATAAATAAAAATAGAGAATTCTTTTACTTTTTCATTTCTGGAGATGAACTGCACCCAAGCACAGCACTGTGGATCTCTAGCCTGAAGCAGACAGAGAAAATGTTACAAAAATAAGACAAACATAGAAATCTTTTATTATTATTTATTCCTAGCTGTACAACATCAGAGCACTACAGCACAGCACTAGTGGTATCTGGGTCTGGGTAGGAATGTTCACAATATTATAGAGAAATCGTAGAATGTTTAATGTACAGCGCTGAGTAATATGTTGGCGCTATATAAACCCTGTTTATTAATAAAAATAATAATAATAATAATAATAATATTAGAAAAATCCTAGATACTTTATTATTATATTATCATGGCATCATAGCAAAAAACTAAAACCAACCAAAACCATTTTAGGCCATTCTAGGAGTTTAAAAGTTATACAATCTATGTCAGTTTTTTATTATGTCTGTGCTCTTGTTAAGGATATTTATCCTCATTTATTTTTCTGTTTGACACTCATCAGATGGGTTATCTGTGGAGGGGATTTTCCTCAATGGAGGACACAGCAATAGACAAATAATGTTTATCACTTTTCCCATTGTACTGACCTAATGGAAGTGGGCAGCAAAAAATAAAACCGAACAAACTTTCATGTATGTTGAGGCACCCAATAGGCCTCAGACCAATCAAGGTTGTGGACTGGGTAAAAATGTGATCTCCTTCAAGTGAAACAAACATTTAAATAAAAATGTCCACCCGTAGTTCTATTTGTGAAATGTGTAAATAATAAATAAAGCTTGGATTTAGATTTTTCTTGGATGTGAACTATTCACTTATTGTTGGACCCAACTCTGAATGACTGGTCTTGGCCTATATATGTGGGAAATGGTCATTATCGCCCTTTTCAACTGAGGAAAAAATGTTTTAGTTCATTGCAGTGAATGAATTGTATACGCTTTGAGTGGATTGTATATATTAATATTGTATGTAATAACGTTTTAATAAATATTGTATGTAATAATGATTGGATTATATATGAATGTATTGTATATGCAATGAACACATTACAATGTATGTATGTAAGACACAAGTCTGTGTAAGTCAATAGCATATTATGAATGGCAGCAAGTTGTCTATATGCAGGCAGGAATTAGTAAGGCATGTGATATTTTTAATATATTTATTGGGGAATAAGTTCTAATAGAGATGGTGTTTTTGTTTTTTTTATTTTTTTTTTTAGTGGTGGGGACTTCAAGCACCATCTGGGAACAGTGACTAACTATTCAGTAGTAAAAACACCTGAATGTTTTTGGTAACAGTTGAATTTGTGTTTGGGAAGTGAGAAAGGTGCTCAGAAAGGGCAATTAAAGCTTGCATCTGTATAAAAAAAGCACACAATAATTATCTACATGATCTTCTGCCACCAGAATATTTCTTTTTTGTAATCCTTATGTTCATAGGAAAACTTTAGTTTTGAACAAAGCTCAGCTTTTGCAGCTTTCTTACTGAAATATAACCAAGCAGCAATCACAATTTTGTGAACAGTAGTTGCTTGTACACATATAAAATTACTGCAATACATGCTATCTGATGATGATTACTTAATCCTGTAATTATTTAAAGAATAACCTCTTGATTAGTGACTTTAGATCTATTATATTTGGTTATTATATCAGTAAGGTAGCATTTTTATGGTAAGAAGGGAAATAATTGTCATGAAATTTATTTGAAGAACACCAAACACAATGGCAAGCAAGGTACTTCAGCTGTACCTTACAAGCTCCCAATGGATTATTAAATAATTAGGTGTACTGCAAGTGCAAAAAAATGCTTGCAAGGGCTGCACAACATTTAAATTTTCTTGCGAAACTAAAGTAGTGTAGCAATTGTATCCTAAATACAGGTATTA
>NC_092861.1:50401902-50440781 GCF_032062135.1 Pyxicephalus adspersus
TGCCGTGAAGGGCTTCCTTCAGTAATACAGTCACATACTGTGCACATGCATATTGAATATTTGTGTCCATATAAATGTACTTTCTAAATTTCAGAAATGATTTGTAAGTTTAAAATTGCATTTTTACAGAAATAATAAAAAGAGCACCTAACCCGCTATCCATAAATCACTCAGAATAAAGCCTAATTTATACAATTCATTTCATTTCAGTGATGCACCTTTAAAATGCATGTTAACAAACTTATAACAGCAATGTGGCTTGGTAGCTTTTGAATTATTTAGTGAAAAGATTAGCAAGATTATTATTGCAGAAGTAATGCGGAATATACTTTACAGCCTCCACAATCTCAGAAATGAGGTAGCATGTTTGCAAAATCACTTGTTATTTATTTCAGCTTTTTGAACTAAGTGCACTGGGACTGACTGAACAGAAAGATTAGGATGGAGTATTGCTATTTTAGTGAATACAGTGGATGTAATATATAGCTTCTAACTGAGAAAAAAAAGTCTACGAACTAAAATAGATTTGACAGCTATTAATAATGCACGAGTCTATTGAAAGAAAGTAGCCTAAATAGCTTTTGAGATTTTTAGTAGCAATATTTATTTTTTAAATATTTTTAACCTTGGTTAATATTTTGCCAACAATAATTAAGCTTTTACAAGACATTTGTTTGAAATTTTAGTATGTTTTTAAATAATATTTTAAGTAAATATTTTTCCTGACTGGCTATTATGCTGCCTTTTGTGGCCTGTGAAGGAGTGGAGCTGGGTGTAAGACCCACATGGGCGGAAAGGTAGAGTAGGGTTAGAAGAGTTAAAGTGGAGGTCATAGAGCTGTCATGGTCAGAACTGATCAAGGGGACAGAAAGGGGTGGGAATATGTGTTATAGAGGATTGGGGAGGAGGAACTGAGGTTAGAAGCAAGGTGACCAGGACATATTTTTTTAGGGTTTTTAGAACTATTCAGCAAGTTTAAAAGTTTTTCTGTTTCAGGTCCTCAAGTACAGTGTGGTGGTAATGTGATAAAGTGGTCAGGGAACCATCTGTGGTATGGAGTCTCCTAAAAGGTGAGATTAAGCGGGAAATGTATGAAAAATTGTTTGGATAGCCGGTTTAGACTTGATCTTTGTTTCTGGGAAGGTGGAGTTGCATCTGGGAACCAGCAGTATCAATATGGTCACAAATGTGAATTATAGTGACTTGAGTAAAGCCTTCAAAGAACTTGCAAACCTCTCGCGGCAATAAAGACCGGGGAAGGGCTTCACCCTTTTTAAGAGTAATTCACCCGCTTTAAGAGTAATTGGTTATCTGGTTATTGTTTGTTATTGCTATGGTATTAATATTTTCAAAAGTAGCCTTGGCTGTTAGGCAATGTTGGACCATACACATACTGTATGTCTTGACTTGTGGGTGTTGGGCTTGCAAGATGCTCTGCACTGCCACAGTCATGTAAACAGCCTTTTGACTGAAGTTGGCTTTTTGCTTTGAGTGGGAGTGCTTTAAAGAGGACTATATGTTTCCTTTTGCAAGGATATTTTGTCAATTTTGGATCAAAATACTCTCCTAGTATGTACAGCGCTCCAACATAAACTCTAAGGACTCAAATTCTTTTAACTTGGGAACTTGTACGTTTTTTGGCTGGTGGTTGGGCAGTATTTAACAGGAAGGCATTGGACCCCTCACACACTATTTAAATCTTTTTGGAGCTTATCATAATTCTCACATTTTCCTCTTTACCTTGTGATTTTGAGGTCATGATTCTCATGGGTAAATTTAATTAATTTGTTTTTAAACATCAGGATTCACTTGTATGTGTCTTGTTGGGTCCAATTCCTGGAAGAGTAAGCACTCCTATGATAGGAGAACCCAAGCTAAGCAGAAGCTCCCTTGGGGTAGTGCTACAGAAATATAAAATTAATTTTGAAAATGCATGTGAAATCCAGGTTCCTATTAGCATCTGCGCCACCTTTGTGCCTGAAGTTATTGACTCCACCAGTACTGTTTGATAGTGGAGAATCCTCTGCATTAACTCAGACCACATGATCAATCCTTGAACATTGGTCACATAATTAGCTAATAAATGGAACACATTTTTATATTTTCATGCTTAAATAGCTTTAGATTTATTTCTGCATAATGGACAAATTACACAACAAAAAAAAAAAACATTTTGTATTGCAATAAGCAGTTGTAAATGTAAATAAATGTAACACGTTTGTAGTATTCCTAAAGAATGTTTTTTGTTGTGTTTCTTCCAAAAAATCACCATCCAACCCCTCACATTTTATTAAAACCAGCAAAAGGTATATCAAGCATGTGAGCCCCCCTTCCTACCCATACTAGGCCCCCAAAAGGGGCTCTAGCTGGAACTTGAAAGAGCTCTTTTTATAGCTCAGTGCAAGATACTGGGATTTGCATTACATTACAGGTATTACATTATCCGTGCCTGGACAATCAAGTTGAGTGAAGATCCAAAACCAAAAAAAGGAGTGGATGTAGAGGGTGCCCACAATAGAAAGACAATAATGGATGTGCCTGGTTGCAGTTTTTTAATTTTTTTTCTATTTAGTTCTTCTTTAACCTCCCTGGCGGTCTGAATATTTAAGTATTTTTAAAAGTCAAAGCAGTACATTTAAAAATACTTAATCTTTTAAATTCCCCCCCAGCCGCACGCAGATGTCAGGACGCGCATGCTGGACGGGCATCGCCAGGCTACACGGATGCCGGTCGGGCATCACTAGAGGATGCCGCAGGCATGTGGAGACCAGGTAAGCTTTAGAACTCCCATACAATTCCACCCCGAATGTGGCTCAAGGTTACCGCTTTTGGTAATGAAAATTAACCCCGAGCCTGACTCGGGAATACCACCAAGGAGGTTAAGCCTAGAAATAAAGACACAACACAGAAGAAAAATTATCTTTATTCTCTATTTGAATTCATGTACATTGGGATTCTAATAAAATCTGTCAATGAGTCATTAGCATAAATTCTCCTATTTTTTTCTGGGACATGTTCCCTCACGTCTGCGAGTCAGTACTTTTAGTGTCAATTCTATAATAACATGTTCACAGACTTTGCAATTAACCTAAAAGTCCGTGGCCAACATTAAAAATGACTATAATAAACCTTATTTTAACATTAGTTTCTGCAAAATGTCATGGTTATTTTTTCTTGTGGGACAAGTTCACACAGCTTCACCAGACATTCCCTGCAATTTTGATGACAGTACTATATTTCAAGGGGTTTGCAATTAACGTACAAATGTGGACATTTTTACCTGGTGAGTCAAATTTTAAGTAAAAATGAACCTGGTAGAAATGTCTTGGATACCTCCTAACAGTGTATTAAATATTTGTTCTATTTTGCAAGCATCAGCCAAAGTTCCCAAAAGTATGAGTTTTAGAACATGTCTTCCAATTCAACACTCCTATTAGTGACATAAAAGCTACAGGATGAGTCTTTAACTTGTTAACAAACCAAGAATGTCAAGGACAAGAACAATGTGGCAAGAAATGCAAAATGGGTCAAAAGCTCTTCACCTGTGTTTTAAGTTTATAAGAATGGTGGCGGACAAGTTTAAACTAATTTAGACAGGCAGTGAAAAAAGACATTACTGGGCAGCTCCTGATGGTTGACACTAGCCACCCCAAATCTTGCCCTGATTCCTAATTAACCCCCATTCACATGAACCACTCACTTCAAACCCTATTTATAACCTATGGGCAGTGTAACATTCCAGGGTCAAATTACCTCAAAAATGGGATGAAGGTTTAATCTGTGGATAACAAATGACGCCCAGTTACACTCAGATATAGGGTAAAAAGCATGTGGCTTGCATTTTCTTGAAAATATAGTTCACATCTTTTGGTCTCATTTACAGAAAAACGTAAAACCGTCATCAATATGGGAAGCTTTCTTCACTCTCATCCCATTGTTTCAAGCATCTTTGCCCTAGCATGTCTTCACTTTGATTCTGAATTAGCATTTTCCACACTAAATCAATTAATTTGTTCTTGTGAAAGGATGCCATCAGGCCAGCTTTGCCAATCAGTAAACCTCCTTGGTTCTTTCAATCTTTTGACATACAGGCCTATTCCAGCCTTTCCTCATACAGACCTTAAGAAGCCCCCTTCCTGAGCTACACCTAGTCTCAGGCTGCAATCCTATTTTTCAAACTGAACTAAAGATTTCCATGTATTAAAATTAGGCAGGAGCTCCAGAGCTACCTCTGATTCCTGGGATGGGGAATTTGGCCCTCCCATACCTTCTAATACACACTGGACCTGCTGACAAATACCCTCTAAGTTGGCTGTACATGTCTCTTAGCATGTCTTTCTCATGTACCCTTTCTACTGTGTGTGGTTCAATGGTCTTGTAACTGCACTGCAACCTCACCACCTATCTGGAACTCAAAATAGAAAACATACAGTTAGGTTCAAAACAACTTGGACAGAGGCAACTTTTTTCTAATTTTGGTTCTGTACATTACCACAATTAATTTTAGATGAAACAACTCAGATGCAGTTGACCTGCAGACTTTCAGCTTTAATTCAGTGGGTTGAACAATGTGAGGAACTAAAGCCTTTTTTTTACACAATCATTTCATTTCAGGGGCTCAAAAGTAATTGGACAACTGACTCAAATGCTATTTCATGGGCTGGTGTGGGCATTTCCTTTGTTATATCATTATCAATTAGGCAGATAAAAGGCCTGGAGTTGATTTTTTTTTGGGGGGGGGTGCTTGTATGTGAAAGATTTTTTTTTTCAGACAACATGCGGTCAAAGGAGCTCTTCATGCAGGTGAAACAAGCCATCCTTAAGCTGCAAAAACAGAAAAAACACATCTGATAAATTGTTACAATATTAGGAGTGGCAAAATCTACAGTTTGGTACATCACGAGAAAAAACCTGGAAAACATGGCCTGGTACATCATGAGAAAAACCACCTGGTACATCATGAGAAAAGCACTGGTGAACTCAGCAACGCCAAAAGACCTGGACTTCCACAGAAGACAACAGTGGTGGATGATCACAGAATTATTTCCATGGTGAAGAGAAACCCCTTCACAACAGCCAACCAAGTGAACATCAATCTCCGGGAAGTAGGGGTATTGATATCCATGACTATCATAAAGAGAAAACGGCATGAAAGTAAATACATTTGGTGCACTTCGAGGTGCAAGCCACTCATAAGCCTCAAGAATACAAAGGCTAGATTGGACTTTGCTAAAAAAAATACCTAAAAAAGCTAGCACAGTTCTGGAAAAACATTCTTTGGACAGATGAAACCAAGATCAACCTTTACTAGAATGATGGCAAGAAAAAAGTAAGGAGAAGGCGTGGAACAGCTCATGATCCAAAGCATAGCACATCATCTGTAAATTCAAACCCTATTTATAACCTATGGGCAGTGTAACATTCCAGGGTCAAATTACCTCAAAAATGGGATGAAGGTTTAATCTGTGGATAACAAATGATGCCCAGTTACACTCAGATATAGGGTAAAAAGCATGTGGCTTGCATTTACTTGAAAATATAGTTTACATCTTTTGTTTGTTTTCAGACAACATGCGGTCAAAGGAGCTCTTCATGCAGGTGAAATAGGCCATCCTTAAGCTGCAAAAACAGAAAAAACACCTCTGATAAATTGTTACAATATTAGGAGTGGCCAAATCTACAGTTTGGTACATCACAAGAAATAACCTGGAAAACATGACCTGGTACATCATGAGAAAAGCACTGGTGAACTCAGCAACGCCAAAAGACCTGGACTTCCATGGAAGACAACAGTGGTGGATGATCGCAGAATCATTTCCATGGTGAAGAGAAACCTCTTCACAACAGCCAACCAAGTGAACAACAATCTCCGGGAAGTAGGCGTATCGATATCCATGACTATCATAAAGAGAAAGCGGCATGAAAGTAAATACAAATGGTGCACTGCGAGGTGCAAGCCACTCATAAGCCTCAAGAATACAAAGGCTAGATTGGACTTTGCTAAAAAAAAATATCTAAAAAAGCCAGCACAGTTCTGGAAAAACATTCTTTGGACAGATGAAACCAAGATCAACCTTTACTAGAATGATGGCAATAAAAAAGTATGGAGAAGGCATGGAACAGCTCATGATCCAAAGCATAGCACATCATCTGTAAAACATGGCAGAGGCAGTATGATGGCTTGGGCGTGCATGGCTGCCAGTGGCACTGGGACACTAGTGTTTATCGATGATGTGACAAAGGACAGAAGCAGTGGAATAAATTCTGAGGTGTTCGGAGACATACTGTCTGCTCAAATCCAGCTAAATGCAGTCAAAATGGCCAAGTCAGTCACCTGATCTGAACCCAGTTGAGCGTGCATTTCACTTTTTGAAGACTAAACTTCGGACAGAAAGGCCCACAAACAAACAGCAACTGAAAGCCACTGCAGTAAAGGCCTTGCAGAGCATTAAAAAGGAGGAAACCCAGCATCTGGTGATGCCCATGAGTTCAAGACTACAGGCTGTTATTGCCAGCAAAAGGTTTTCAACCAAGTATTAGAAATAAACATTTTATTTTAGGCTTTATAATTTGAGCCCCTGAAATGAAGTGATTGTGAAGCTTTAGTTCCTCACATTTATATGCAATCTTTTTGTTCAACCCACCCAATTAAAGCTGAAAGTCTGCAGTTCAACTGCATCTGAGTTGTTTCATTTGAAATTAACTGTGGAAATGTACAGAACCAAAATTAGAGAAAAGTTATCTCTGTCCAAATATTTATGGACATAACTGTATATAATGTTGTCTGTCAATAACAAAAAAAAAAAACAACATTTTCTGCAACCCTGTAGTGTGGTTTTATTAACTGTTGAGTCTGTCAGTAAAACCAATATTTTTCCATTTTCTATATTAACGTTATAACGATGTTTGTGCTAAAGTTATATTTGGGGGCTCCAGGGGCATATCCTAATAAAATGAACAGTTTAGTAAACATCTGGTTTGGCAGCAGTGACAATGAGAAGGATAGTTCAGAGAGAAGGTTTAGAAATAGGTTAGTGATGAGCACATAAGTGGAACATATGGGGCCAGGTTAGTGTTGACTACAACACTTGATAAAATAGCAATATGAGGGGGAGGAGGTGACTAGAAAGCAGCGGACATAACATGGAATGTCAAGATTTTCAGATGGAATATCCACTATACCAGATGCAGCAGCTACACTTGTGACAAGAGCAGAATATGCATTAAAAACGTAGTGCCAAGAATAAAGAAGGAGTAGCTGCTAACCCAGGACAGAAAGTGTAGTTGCAAGAAAATTTCTAGAATGCAGAATATGAGGCTACAGGCAGACATTATATATTAGTGTTGCAACTTTTTTTGCACTTTATTGTATCAGCTATTTACAGCTTACATTTTCTTGTTCTTTAAATTACAACTGGAATGTGAACAAACAAAAAAGGCAGTACTTTTTTTAATTTTATCTGGTGATACTTTGGTGGTGTGTTTGCAGTTTTGCTGTTATAAAACAGATGGGTATTCCTTCACTGTGTGTTGGCTTACTGACCAACTGTTGTTTATTATGCTAGAGCTTGATTTATTAGTACAATAAACATTGTGCATTCATATTATATTGCTTGTGTCATGCTGTCATTTCTGTAGCAGCACTAACAAAAAAAAGTATCAAAACCTAAAAAATTGTAAATGAATAACTAAAAGGTTTGGCTATAAGAAAACGGACAGATACAATAGTAAATAATAGGGGTTTAGGAGATTAGAGTAAACTGACATCTCTGACTATAAAACTTTAACTTTTGTTTTATACATTTTTTTTTAGACTATATACTGTATATATTTTTTTGTCAAATCAGTATTTTTTTGGAGGTGGTGGAAGGCAGTTTATCTACATTCAAATCTGCTGTACTGCTATGAGGATTCATTTGATCCACTTACCTATTTATACCAGCAATGTGAAAGTTAAACACTATTTTTTTTTTTATCTAAAACTGGCTTTAGGGATAGACTTGGAATACAAATGAACTGATTAACAGCTAGTGGAGGTACTTTATTTATTTAAAATTGGTTTTGGGTTTTTTTCGTCTTTATTTTCCTTGCTTCTCCAGTTCACTAGGTAGGTCAGGGCAGTTTATGTAGTCCATGGGTATTGTTGAGCTGCATTGGAGCGGATCATTTTTTAGGTTTCCTAATGATGTTTAAAAGTTGGTGTCATCAAGATGATGAGCCTACAGGATACAGGACTATATGCCTAAAATCTAGTTCAGTATTACTTTGGAGGAGGATTACTTTCTACAGTTATAATTTGAAAATGTTAAATTTCTTTGCAGTATTTGTTATTTTAATTTATTGATATAGTGCAAACCTCACAAGAGTGAAGCTATAAAGGGAGATTAACAATGAAAGGCTAGCCATGTAGAAATACATGAAACAATAGGAATGAGAACCGGGAATGCTCGGTAAAATAATCTTGTAAGGCTTGTAGAATAATCATGGCCTAAAATGACATGGATAGTTTTTAGTGTCTTTTGAAATGCAAAACTGTGCAAGAACTTTTATATTAATAAGATGTGTTTTACTAGGAAGTTCAAGCTATAATCTCTTTGTGAGTATTTATCCTATATGAGGCAATGAAATTCATATTCCAAGTTAGAATGTACGTGTGCCAGCTCAATATATGTAAACTGTTAAACCTTTGATCAACTTTCACCACAGACGTAATTGTAGGTCACCATGTCATGACATTTAATATAAAAACATGCATTCATGTATATGCTAGGCTTGTCATATTTTGTGTATAATTGTGTGGCTTCTTTGGTTTCCAAGTAAATACCTACAACACAACGTGTCCTCTATATAATCACTATATACTGTGATTATGTGATTGATGCATGCTGTAGTAATAATATGTAGTAATAATATATATATATATATATATATATATATAAAAATATATATATGCCGTGCAAGGATGTTGTAACTTCCATGTATGTTTACGGGAGTTCAGTCATTCATTCCTGGCTTGCACAAGGGAAGCCTGGAATGCCAATTTTTATGCAGCTCAGCAAAATTTGACAGCTGGATAGTGATCAGGAAGGTAAGAGCAGTTATTTTAGAAGGGACATCACCTTCTGCAATAACCACCTGCCTGAACTGCAAAATTCCAATGTGGGACTTTAGTTGCACTTTAAAAATGAGTTGGAACCATTTGGAGGGAGGTGAGAAAGAGGAATTTTTTATGTCTCCAATTCATGGTCTTGTGAATGTAATTACCAGACTGAGCTCTTGAATTGTGCAAACAATGTACTGTTTCCATTGAGAAGTTAGGAAACAATAGGAGCTTTATTTTTTGTTAGATACTCTGAGACTGGTCCATACTAATAAATATATTGACATGTAGCTTTCTTTTTTATAACACTAAGATTGCTCAAGGTGTTACGAGGACTTCAAACTCTCCTATCTTGGAAGTATTTTGAGAAATGACATGATGAGGGTAGCTTGGACTTTCTAGCCCATCCTTTACCACCACCATCAGAACCTCCGCCTCCCCCCGACCCCTGACCTGCTTTTCAACCACTCTCCCACTATTAAATACCCAGACACCAATCTTAGATATCAAGCTCCATACTCTGGGTTATACACTCAAACAACCAGGCTGGAGGTCTAAGAAGGCAAAATCTGCACCCAACAGGACTTTACGTCATCCAACATCTCCACCTTGGCCCCTAGCCGCCCAGCAACGCCTCAGGAGCCATAATCATCTGTTCACCGTAAAGGGGGGGCCCCCACCAAAGAGGATCCCCTCCCTGCCAAATTCCACCACTTTACCAATGCACTTGATTCTTGCATTCCAAGACCCCAACCGCTAAAATTAACCACACTTTCAAATTATAATTATAACTATAAAAGGGGTGGGTGGGCGGTAAACTTTTTCTTCCAAAAGAGGGCCTCTCACTTCCATCAAGGCCCTTTTAACTCATCCTATTCCTAATCCCCTCCTACCCCACGCTCCACACTAGCACAGCCCCCTCTAGCCTTACTACATTTTATTAACCCCTAACACCCCTGGACTAGGCCTCCCACCTCCATCATGTGGCCCTGTGCCTAAATTCTTACGGCTACGGGCCTCTCTCACTGAAACAAACAAAAAATATGAAATACATTATTTCTGCAATACATTTTTTACTTAGTAAGCATTGTAAAATGTTAAAGGTAATACAAAATATCTTGAATGGAAGGAAAAAGAAAATTTTAAAAATATGGTTCAAAAATGTATATAAAACTTTAAATCATTTTAAGGCTACTTGGCTACTTATCTCGTAAAAAACAATAGTTTTTATACATATGCATTAAAAATGTAAGATTTGCCTAGTTAGGAAATGTTGACATTGAATAAAATTTAGGAGGTTAGTGTTGGTGTGTTCATAAGTATTACCTGTCATTTGAAATATGACAGTGTTGTAACTGCAAGACCTTGGGGATGTTTAAATGTTGACACTACCATCTGACTGCCTTAGAAACTGCCAGACAGCCTTCTTACTGACACCAACCCTGAGTTAATTAACATGACTCTAGAGGCTCCTGTCTTTTGCTTTCCTGCACTTGTTGTTTAATAAGATGTTTACTGCTTTGCATCTGATTCAAGAGTGCCTTCAGGGGGAATGGGTCCTTCAACATCTTCACAGCTAGTTGCCCTATATAATGGCTTTTGTGCAATAAATGTACAGTCTGTTAACTTCAGCTACTGGAATAAACTTTATTCCGTACAATATAGTATTGTGATGATAGATTCACCAAAACTGCTTAGGGAATGTTAGATAAATAGACTCTGTAGATTTTTTAGCAACAAATACTTTTCATTGGGATGCATGCTGTAAATTTATATTAGGTTGTTTGATACACTTTTATTTATGATAATATTATAATATTTTTGAACTACTACTCACAACCACATAGTAGTAGAAATACTATGGGTAGTCCTAGGATTCCTTCTGGGGTTGTTAGGGGTTTTCTTTGTTTTTATTTTTTTTTTGGTAGGGAACAGTGGCAAACTGCTCTCTCATCTAGAAGGACCACCAATGGCAATGTTCCACAAACCAACAAACCAGGTTAGGGGACTTCACAATTTTCACTGTGTTTTTTTTCTGTTTCTGTTAATATTTGTTTACCTTCAATATTCCCAAAAATAATGTATTACTCTTTCCTGTTTGGCAAATATTAGGTTAAATATATATTCATTATTTTTGTTTTTACAACTTTTTATAATGCTAATGTACCAGAAGCTGTATGAATATATGTAAATTTTTGCAGTGATTCCTGGGTACCTAAAAATTATTGCAAGGCTTCCTCTGAAGTAAAATAGTTGATATAGAGGCTGGTCTATACAATCTCACTCAACTGATAACACTGGCCAACAAACATTTTTTTGCCAAACAGATTAAAGTTAGTTTAAGTTATGTTTGATGCACATATTCCAAATATTGTATTGGTTTTGCTAGATTGGATCTAGCTTTTGAAATAGTGACCTCAATATTAACCTCATAGAAAACTAATGACACATGGAAATTAGGCAAAATTAAACTTGATTTACCTATGTATACAAAATTACATTTTTGAAATAATTGTGTGTCAATATAATAATGTCAATATATTCTATATTCAGTTTATTTATAGAACTAATATCAAAGAAATAATTTAAAAACTCTGTTTGTATGATTTCTATTTATGCTGATTATCAGGACTATCAGGTTGAAGGCTCCAGCAGTAGTGTGCCATCATGTGTCTATCCCATCTGCCTGATACCTTTTTTCCATCACCTTTATATCTTTTCTTCACTGAAATTGCCAAGGTTTTCTAGAAATTTTTTGCAAATGGCTATGGAGATAGTATACCTTCATGCGCATAGTAGCACCCAATATTGTTAGTAAAGTACAAATTAATTTATTTGGTAAAGCTGGAGTCAAGCTTATATTTAGGTTGGTAGACTGGCAAAGGGTTAGAACTTCTGTCAGGTTTCTGCTGGTGTTTGGGCTATTCTGTGCAGTCATCTCTGTCATCACATTAAGATAACAGAGCTAGGTACTAGCTAACAAGATTTCTTGCAAAATAAGTAGGTGTTTTTTTAGCTTTTCAAACAAATATTACAAAACACATTTATTGGTATGTACTATGTTTATAAGATGAAAAGGGACCAAATGAAAGACGTTTACAGTTTGGGTATACAAGGTATACG
This sequence comes from Pyxicephalus adspersus, assembly GCF_032062135.1. Taxonomy (NCBI): domain Eukaryota; kingdom Metazoa; phylum Chordata; class Amphibia; order Anura; family Pyxicephalidae; genus Pyxicephalus; species Pyxicephalus adspersus. The sequence goes on from NC_092861.1 coordinate 50,414,126, forward strand.
AACACTTTAATATGATCATAAGTTAAGGAATATTATGATTGTAAAATGCAAAGAACTGACGTCTAGTCTACACTCTGTAGTCACTTTCTTCTGTACAGTCAAAAGAAAATTTTTACTTTACCTTAGGAGGAATTGGAATGGCTGTAGGCGTAAAGATTAACATAATTGTTGCTAACAGTAAGTTATCTAATAGTTTGTTTCATATTAATAAGCACAATATTTTTCCTCAAACCTTAGGAACTGTAAATACTTTAATTTTAAGCAGGATTTTTTCCCCTCAAAATGCTACTAGAAATGGAATCTTAGTTTATACCCAGGTCACAACAGTAGATGTCACTATGTACTAATATGGAATATGTAAAAAAAAAACTAAGCTGCCTTAGACAAGAGACATGAGTTTAGTATACACTTTACATGGGGTCACAGCACTATCAACTGGTGGGCAACAACCATGTATAGAAAATAATTTAACAGCAAGTGATTTGCCATAGCCAACCCAAAATTACAAAATACTTTAACCTGTAAAAATAGGAAAAAAGATGTGATTTACATTGAAGTAGGACAAAATCCATGAAAATCCCCTATTGCTGTTCAATCATATATTGCCACCATCTTCCTTTTTCTTTTCTTCCTGGAGATGATCTTAGGCCATCTTCATTGGCTGGGCCAAGATGACTTAACACCTGTGCAGGCACATGGGAATTCATTCATACCTGGCACACATAAGGTAAACAGGGTTTGCCCTTGGGTATCAATGCTGAGCTGCCTTACGGAGCTCAAAAAAATTTGACAGCTGGGTGGTGATCAGGCAGGTAAGAACAGTTATTGCAGAAAGGTCACTTTCTGGAAGCTTCTAGGAACTAAAGACTTTATTTCAGCTTTATTTTTATTGGCATTGCTATTGATTACCGTTTTGAACATTAGCAATGCCACATTTTGTGCCCTAGGTTTATATTTGAGTCATAGCATTTACCTGTACATGGGTTTGTATTTGGATCAGTTTAAATTTAATTTTATATGGTAATGCTTCAATAAAGATGCAAGCAAACACTTTTAACAATAAAAAATAAAAAAGTGCAACATCCACCTACCTCTAAGTGCAAAAAATATTCTCTCAGAGCCAAACTCCCTAATTAATTAAATAGGTTACAAATATCCATTTTGTTGCTGTTATTTTATTAATATTTATTGAATAAACCTGAAAATATTTAGGTAGCTCTAAAATTCCAAATTTCATATTTGCCTTGTATGGTTGGCCTAAACATAATACATCAGAAATGTTGCCTTACAAATCTTTGCTAGAAAAGTCTCAGATTTCAGTCCCACATGCATAGATTGCTTGACATCCCATTGAACTCATTACTGTACGAAGGCCAGTAAAAACATAACAGTTGGAAAGGAAAGAGAATTAGGATGTTAGATCAATAAGGGTCTTCTTATGCAGTAACACTAGAAATCTTTTAATCTACGTTCCTTGCTGAGAACATTATGCAAATGTATGATATTAGCCAGCTAGAAATCTCAATGTCTCATTGATTTGGTAACTAAAATATGATGAGATTTTAGTAATATATATATATATATATATATATATACATATATATAATTGTAACTAAGCGTAACTAATAGCATGTGTTAAAACAACACAAAGTGTTGTAACATATGCTATACTAATTAAAATTGAAGTCACATTAGGTTTCCTAAAGCCTATCTCTGAAATATAATTACTACCCCCCTTACCCATCCTGCATGTCTTTATTTTCTTACCTTTTAAAGCATTATACATCCACCTAAATCCACCTAAGTTCTGGGTGCAGGGGAAATAGTAATCCCGATCTTCCTGTGATTGTGGCTTTAGGTGAGTAACAAGGGAATTTTTAAATGCCAGTGATTGGTTGTTGGGAGGTAAGAAAAATAGGGAGGGGGGTTAATACAATTTGAAAAATATATAACATATTCCTCTATTAAGTATGTACAGATTGTTAGGTCTATGCAAGAGCTATACTTCTTTGGATTTTATCTTTTTGCATTTGGTTTATCTTTTTTACTTGTTTATTCTATTCTTTGAAACAAGTTTTCTTATGATGAATTCAGCCTACCTGTGTCACTACTACATGTAGGTTGTTAGCAGAACAGTAATAGAGGGAAAATCCTTTAAATGTTGACACTTATTTTAATGACAGTTGCCTATAATGGAAAATTCCCTATTTGGAAGAGATTTCGTCCATGTTTTGATTGTTTTTTATGGGATAAAAAGTGAACCTAAACTTTCAATCAAGAATGGGATGAAAGGAAAACTGACAGTGATTTCAATTATTCCATCCTCCCTCTAAAATAAACAAAATGGCTTGAGAAAATTAAAAAAAAAAATTGGTGGAGGGTTTTACTGCTTAGATAATATTTTATTGTTTTAATGTAGTAATCTCTCTTTTCAGGCATTTTTAAAATAACTCCAACAAATAAATCTAGTCAAGTATCTGATGTACAAGTCTGTTTTTTACCATAACGCAGTGACATGAATGGACAGCTATCCAAAAGAAATCCTTACAGCAATCTTTACTCCAAGTATCTAACAAAGCAAGAAGCAAAACCGTGCACTAATTTACCAACCAGTTTTTCTCACTGTCAACAAAATCAAACCATGACACATCTACAGTATTAAAAGATTTTGTTTTATGCACACAACTATCCTATTTAGGGAATTTTGTTCCCCCTAGAGATGCAGTCCTAAGTCTGTGAGTACTGTATAAGCCATATTGGAATCCTGAACATCAAAATTTATAAAAAGATAAGAAAACCTTATTGTAAATAACATTATTAAATAAAACAGTTTTAACCAAAAACATTTTTGTAACGCATGTCTTTAACCAACAGGTATGACTACCTGTGTATACACATAAAGCCAAGGTAAACTCAAAAAATGCTTAGCATTTGTTATAAACTAAAAAGAGAATGAAAAGTACATAGGAGACACAGGAAAAAAAACATCTTTCCTGGATATAATTTATTCAGGAGAAAGAAAGAACAGAGCTTGAATCCTACTGTGAGCCAAAATCTTGGAATTTATTGCTCTATGCAAGAAACAAACTATTTTTTTTAGTTCGTATCCACCTTAAGATTCATACCGTGAATAATGTTTTTTGAAATACGCAAACAACAGAATGCCTAGGGGTCTGAAAAATTTAACTCAAGTCTCTTTCTACATCACTCTCAAGGTGTAGCTTGAAGGACATCTTTTTGGCTAAGTTGCCCTAGGTAAATATTATTAGTACCTAGCCAGGCACAGAAGAGAAATAGTGAAAACAGCCACTTTTACATGTAACATAATATACATTAGCTGGACTTATGGGACTTTTTTACTATTGAATATATATATATCAAATGATGCTTAAAAATGGTAATGCAAAATGTCTGAGAGCTTGTGTGAGATCATGTGGCCTTTTTATCTAAGTGTTAGTGATTTTTACTCAATCCTCTATTTAATCTGTTTTTGTCTACCTTATCAGTAATGCAAATGAGAACTGGTATAATTTATATACACAAGACTACTTTTACTTCCAAAATAGGTTTGGTCACAATATACAAATAAAAGTATTCAAAACTGCATGAATGTAAAATGAATACAGAACTACTGAATTAATGTGATGGTTCATAAAGCAAAACTCTGGGAATCGATCCCCCTTCTGCCAACAAATCGCAAAAAAAAAACTTTAAAAGTGACTTTCACGTATATCTAAATTTCCAGGTTCCTGTGATGTGCTTGTTTCCACAGCTTCTATCTTATGCACTTTGGAGCAAAAGGATCCTTCTTTGACAATGTTCAAACAGGCAGTTATGTTACGGTATGGTTACCACTTCTCATGCAAGTTAATTACTGCCTCTGAGAAAACTCTAAATGTAGGGTCTACCCACAGCAGACCAATAAAGAATATATTGGGGTGGCAGTTAAGGACTCAATACCATTAACTACTGCCCACTGTCAAATCTGCAAATGCTGGTTCTTTAACAAAAAGAGCTGCAGTGTGAATGGCAGAGCAGATGGCAAGATGCTAGCTGCCAGAAGCCGCATGGTATGGCTTGATTCTGCTGCAGGTCTGAACCCACCCTTCATAAAAACAATACTACCAAAAATTTCTATTTATGGTACAACAGCCAAAAATGTTATACACAATAAAATATAAACCAATACCAAGGAACGAGAGAAAAGTAGTGAAAACACATTACGTAAGCATTTCGGGAGATACATGAGGAAAAGTACATCACATTCGGAATCTTAACCTAAACAAAAATAGAGAAGTGTTTGGTAATTGATGAACTGGACAGAGGGGTTGAGGTATTGGAGTCAGGAGTGGGTGGATTGTTTGAGTCTATGCACAATGGGGGATCATTAAGAGCAACCTATATGTATACCAATTATTATTATATTATTCTCAAATAATGCTTCCTAAGAGTGGGGAGAATATGAATGACAGATGACCAGGTAATTATTAATTACTAATTTTAAAGGATTATTGTTTTTAGTGATGCAATAGAGGTAGATCCTATAACTTTTAAGTTTAAAACCTTTCAGGTTTGTTAAGCTACTATTTTTATTAACTTATTTTTCCTGCAACCTGTCCCTGCTACCTCTTTGATTTTTTTCTCCATTCTCTTTTCCATAAATGGCACCAGAAAGAGTGTTAGATGATTATACTTCAGTTGACGAGAACCTCCAACTTGAATATTTTTTTCTGTTATGCCAACATAAGCCACTGCTGAAGACCATTTTCCTTGTATAGGAGGTGACCTTTAATACTGGCACTTATTTTGTTTTTGTGACATTATCCCCTAAAGCATAAAAACAACAGAATACAAAATGACAGCTAAATCCTTTGGCTATTTTTGTTCTATTGTTACATTTGAAATTAAATATGCATTTAATTTTGCATTATTTCAGTGCAGATGGTTTTATTGTAAGTGACATGCAGGTCATAGAAAAGTTCTCTGATAATCCTTTTGGAACTCACTAAATTCTGCCTTTATGTGGCTTTTGCTTGACATTTAATCTCTTAACAGTGTTCTTTTATGTGCCAGTGGAGATCTTTTATTTTTAATAATGTCCCTGTTCATAAAATATAAGGGCTACGAGGAACATTTAAATCAGTTCTTGGTAGCATTCCTGAACCTTTTTAATTTGTCTGGGAACCATAAATATTCTTTGAGCTTTTACATATTAAAATACTGTAAACATCTGTCATTACTATTTAAAAAATATTTGTTTTAGGAAGTTAGATTTGTATCTGTATCAGTAGAGCTTAGCATTTTTTGGCAACTGTTTCTTTTTACCACTATGCTACCTAAACAGTTTCCTAAACATTTGCAATCCACAGTGCTATTGATTTAACTGGTTTTCAGCAACTGATAACTTGCAGTATGGAGGAATCTTACTTTATGGATTTACTAACAGCAAAAACACTTACCTAGACCAACTAACTTACTAAATATTTGCAGTCTTGGAAGAATCAGTAAGTGTCAAACATAAGATATTTGTTGTTCATTATTAAGAATAAATTACAATATTGATTGGTTTCTTTAACTCAAGTTCTAAAGACAACTGAAAGGATTGTTGAATAGTGTTGCAAATTAAAAAAAATAAATCCAGTTAGTATTGCAAAATGCTCTTCATCGACAGGTTGATTTTTCAATAGCATAGACCTAAGTAAATGTTCATTTTGTAAAACATTTCTTTAATGTGCAAAGTTAATGATAGAAAAGAAAGTGCACCTGTAGTGAATAATATATAACTATGCAAATAAATTATTTTACAATTTTTTTTTTGTTTAAAGGAGAAAAAGACTAATATACACATATTGCCCCTATGGATTACAGAGTGGGAATAGCTTTTGCAAAGATTGCACTGGTGATTGTGGATTGGCTACGGGGGAATTAAGAAATGTCATAGTCAAACAAGGCAAGCACAGCAACATTTCCAGATTGGCACAATATTTTAGTTGCTTGACATCTCCGTGGTGAGGATGAATAGTGTTACAAAATTCTGGCAATTTTTAAGGGTATAGGTAAGTAAAAAAAAAGCCACAAGAAGATGGGTGCTGCAAAGAGGAATGATATTTACCAAAAAAAATAAAATAAAATAGGGTGAATGTAGTGCTATGGAACAGATTTTCACAGACAACATCAGCAACACTAAAAAACTCCAGTTTTTAGACAAAAGTAGCTGCAAAAGTAGCTGTCATGTTGATAGGTGAAGAACTCACTATGCTTCAGTTTTTGAAGTCAGATGTTGGTCCTTAACCTCCCTGGCAGTATGATAAATGAAGTATTTTTAAATGTCAAATCTGTACATTTGACATTTAAAAATACTTTTAATTTTAAATTTCCAGTCGGTGCTGCCCACACACACATTGCATGCCCGCCCGGCATCTGCTTCCCTTAGCCTCGCGTTTTCAATGTTCACATGCTGGGATGCGAGACTAGGGGACAGGCCAGGCATCGCCAACGGAACACAGGTTTACAGATTACAGACGGGGTGGGGTTAAGAGATTTTTTGTGTGCTCTCAAACAGGGCACATGTCAGCACTGTAAGAACTGAAGCACAGTTTGTTAAATACTATACCATTACAATATCATTTGGAAAGCCTTTTTTCCATGTGTTTGGAGCAGTGCTTTAAGAGGAAGGAGGGTGTGGACTCACCCAGAAATAGGCGATTACATCTTTATATAGCTCAGTTTTGCCTGGGCTTTTTGCTGGATGTTCATCATCTGCCATCAGCCTCTTCCAAAAAATCTTACTTTTCTTGTATCCATTCTGGCTCCTGATCATTGGCTTTCGCTTCTGACCTTGCACTGGCTCTCAACCTTTGGCTTTGGTCAAAGAACATTTGCAACAAGCACCAATTGGGTAATATGGTCTGCGAAAAAATACTTGCAGTCTGCTATTACTGAAGTTCATGTGGAAAGGAAAGATCTGTAAAAGCTTGCAGGACAACATAAACATTTATTATTATTATTATTATTATTATTACTAAACTTGATTTATATAATGCCAACATATTACACAGAGCTGTACATTAAATAGGGGTTGCAAATGACGGACAAATACAGACCGTGAAACAGGAGGAGAGGACCCTGCCCTGAAGAGCTTACAATCTAGGAGGTGGGGAATTAATACATAATAGGAGAGGGGATATGTAGTGATGGGAAGTTGTGGGGGTTTCAAAAGACAGAAGAAGATGGGTAGACAAGTTTGAAAAAGTGGTTTTGAGTGCAAGAAGATGAGCAGAAAGTGGTAGCAAGCTGATTAGGACGAGGAAGACTATTCCAGAGAGTTGGGGCAGCTCTAGAAAAGACTTGGAGCCATGCGTGTGATGAGGTTATGCGTGAGGAAGTCAGTTGTAGGTCATCCGAGGAACGGAGAGAGCGGCTGGGTGAGTATTTTTTTACCAGGTCAGAAAGGTAAGTGGGACAAGAACTGTGGAAGGATTTGAATGCAAAGCACAGGAGCTTTAATTTGAGTCTAGGGTGAAATGGAACCCAGTGAAGAGAACTGCAAAGAGAATGAGCAGAAGAGAAGCGGTGGTAAGGATGGATGAGTCTGGCTTACAGCGTTCATAATAGATTGTAGAGGAGAGAGTCGGGTTATTGGAATACCAGATAGGAGGACGTTACAGTTGTCCAGACAAGAGATAAGAGCGTGCACAAGGAGTTTGGTAATTTCTGAGGACAGGTAGGGGTGGATTTTGGAGAAGTTGCATAGGTGAATGTGACAGGACCTGGAAATGTTTTGAAAATGGCAGTAAATGAGAGGGCAGAATCAAATGTGACAGCAAGACAACGTGCCTGAGGGCACAGACGAATAACAGTATTGTTAACAGTTAGGAATATGTAAGGGGGAGATTTGGAATTTGAGGGGGGGGGAAGATGATGAGTTCTGTTTTATCCAGGTTGTGTTTCAGGACATCAATGATGAGGTGGCTGACAGGCAGCATGAGACCTTATTCAGGACTGAAGGAGACAAGTCAGGCGTGGACAGATAGATTATTAGGTTAAATAAAGGTAAAAATGTATTTTACATGTCTCCCAGTTCTTTAAGATACACAGTATTTTTCTACCTATGTGACAGTCAGGAAATTTTCACATTTACTTTAACCTCCCTGGCATTTGTCCGTATTTTTATGTCAAGTGTTACATTGTTTTGCGTGGAAATTTGTTGTTTAAAACTTTAGACCTGTAATTCTTAGGAATAATTCCCGGGTATGTTAAAGTTTGAAACACTAATCATAAATTATAATATTATAAAACATTTTATAAATAAAATTATAAAAAAATTAACTTTATTAAAAATTTATTTAAAAAAATGTAAATTTTGTCCAAACAAGGATACAAATATAGAATAAACTTTTGGATGTATTATTATTTGGATTTATTTTTTATAACTTTTTTACTGTGATCAATGTTTTTAAAGCAGATTACAATGTAATCTGCTTTTAAATTTCCCACCAAGCCACACCTCCCTGGCAAACCGCCACTTCACGCATTACATGTGATGCAGAAGCCGGCCGAGGACGCCACTGGATCGAGGGGAGCAGGTAAAAGTTTTTTTTTCCCACCCCGAGTGTGGCTCGGGGTTACTGCTTTTGGCATGTAAAATTCATCTCCCGGAAATACCACCAAGGCGGTTAACAGATTAGCCAATACCAAAAGCTCTGCACTAATCTCACCAGACACAGTTTGTCAGCTGAACTCCCTTTTGAAAATACAGCCCTACTGTTGGTACAGCTGATTTAACCTCACCCTTTTTCCCACCCTGAGTGTGCTGAGTTAGGAGTATGTGGGACTTTGGGCTGGATAGTGGCGATCGGGATTCTGGAAGGAAAGGATCTTGGTGGTGATTTTTATGGTTTGAGGGGAACCATAGATGATGTAGGGTCCCTTAATTGGTATAAGGAAAAGTTAGTAAGTCAGTAACTAGGGGTTGACAAGTTATGGTTATGGTCCCAAAGGCCAAGCTGGACGGCTGGGGGCCAGTACTTATGTGACTGAATTGGAGGAAAATATTATGTCATCTGTTGACTTCCAGGACCTGCAGCCTTGTTGGTTTGACTGTTGTGAGTGATGGGAATCAGAAATGGTAATGACATTTGTTCTAGTGTTGATACTATTGTTGTACAGTACAGAAGGAATAGTGACTTCTGAGGCACTCTGGTCATGTGTTTCTCATTTTCCTGCCAACATTCTGCAAAAAAAATTCTACTTGTGTTTTCACATACGGGAGTTACCTTGTAAATCAAATATTGTAATTTAGGGAAATGATGTAAAAGGTTCCCAAAACAAACTCACTGGTGTTGAGGGGATACCCTCCACCTCAAAGCTGTGAAACATTTAAAATTTTTACGGACTAATTGCAAAAAAAAAAAAAAAACAATATTTATGTTAACTGTCGAGAAGGACACTAAAAACAGTATTTGTCGATGGTGGTTCTATTGTCAATGGTATTTGTTGTCAACATTGGCATTGATTGCCCTGAGAGGTAGACAGCCACAAGAGATGTGGCACCATCTTGAGGAACATCTGGGTTTCCAATCTAATGCACACATCACTATTGTCAGTCTGGACTGAATTGCCAGTAGCAGCTGCTTTTTTTGAAAAGAAGTAACATTGTGTTGGGATGCTTTATGTAAGGCATAATTCATAAATGTCTTCAATTCACGCATGGCCCAATACACATGTTTTCCTGAAATAGGATTAAATAAAATATTGCTGTTTATTTGTCAAAAAGCGCATATATTAGGCAAATGTAAGTGCTATATTGCAAATAAACAGCATGGGACTATGGGTAAACAAAATAAGAAATCCATCAATTTGTTGGAATCTGACAGCTGTAACCTAAATGATAGAAACATAACAATCATGACGTTGCTATCAGTACTTGCCAGGTGCATTTTCATACATTCACACAGTGTGGTGCAGAAACAGTAAATTAACATACATTTATGTAAATGTTGCATACTGTAAATCGCATTGTTGGAGACATATTCCCAAGGAGTTGTTTGTATTTTTAAGTATGTATTTTGTCTGTTAGCAAATGTATAAGTCTGATGATAGAAGAGTTTTTCTTTCTTAATACTGAATGCAAATATTTTTCTTCTACTTGAGATTTTCTGCATTACTAGCATAGTGGTTAACCTTACATTATGTCAAGAGGATGTGGAATACTTGTGGAGATTACATGACCTCTATTTGTACCTTCCTGGCTGGCACAATTCTTTTTCCTCCTAGCTGTACCTGGACAAATCAAATGTGTAAATACACTTTTGGACAAAGTGGCTTTTCACCTTCATGATAAATGAATAGCTAATCATATTTTTAAGGGGAAAGCTAATCATATTTTTAAAGCTTTCCCCTTGATGATAGTATCAACATAAGAAACTCATAATGGCATTCTTTAGTTACTGTAAAACTGGATTTTTATTCCACATAGGCATATGTTAACCACCTGGGCGGTTTAAGCTGATTTTTGTGTTTTTTATTTATTTTATTATTAAAGTTAATTTTTTTTTACATGATTGTGTGTTTCAAACTTTATTATATTCAGGATATCTACTAGACCCTTGTTCGGACATATTTCTGTAAGTTACAGGTCTACAATTTAAAAAAAAAATTTGATGAAAAACAGTGTAATGCTTTTGGTACAGAAATCCAGACATCAGTGAACCACCCAGGAGATTAAATGTTACCTTTTAGGATGTAAACATCTTAATCTACAACATTTTTTAGGTATTAAATGCCTTTTCTTTTACTGTCATTGTGGGTAAAAATTGCCACAATCGTGCCACATTTATTAATGTGAATTTCCTACAAAACCAAGCCAATGATCCTGCAAAACCACTACTAGGAGGTAACGTATGCAGAAAGTGTGACAGTTGCCCGGGTTCCCCTATACCTAATTACTTCAGTGTAAGGTTTTATTTGTATATGAAAATGCTATTCATCCTTTACTTTCCAACTGTGTGTTTATAATATATTGTGTAAATGATAAAATTGTGTATTGTTTTATACTTTATTAACTCTTTGTGGCAAATAGCTGAATTGTTCAGTTCTGCTAATAGAATAAAATAAACAATGTTATGGTTATGTTTGTGATCAATCCCAATGTGTACAGCAACATTAGTATTACCTCATCCACCTGTATGTGATGTGGTGTGATATTTTTTGATGATTTCATTTGGGATAGATTTTTGGTCAATACTATGTTCTTACCTTACCATGTATATGGTTAAGCTAATCCCCTCATCTTTGGGGTCATTATTTAGAATTTGTAGCTGTATAAAACATGTGTACCTAAACATTTTTCTTAACATGTTTTACTATTTCTGGATGAGATACAAAAAAATATGAATTCATGAAACAAGCAGCATCTTACTACCCCAAAATGTTGGATGCCCAGGTCTATGTGTTTTTTCTGCAAACCCAGGCCTGTTTTTCGCATAATGTATATTACTTGAGAGTAAATAATTTCTATACATGCTTAACATTGCCTACAATATGGAACTTGAATTGAACCATGCATCACAAACAACCTTAATTTAAAGTCTTGCTACATTCAGCAGCTGGCATAGCAGACGTGTGTAACGGAATTCAAATGATGCCAATGATGTACAAATTCAAAGGCAATAATGTACTCTAACGGTTACATGTCTGGCACGGAGTTGTTGTTAGCAAACTGTCTCTGATGCTGTCTTCGCTGTGCATTAATATGTTCTCCTATCCCATGTGTTTACACTGAATGCTCACACACTGTGCATAACAAGGTTCACATTCTAAGAGAAATAGCCTGGGGACTACCATCTCTAACTAATGAAAATATGTTTCATATGCTTTCTCCCAACCTTTGCATATTTTATTCTTTTTCATTATTATTCAAGTTTCCTGTGGGAGAAAGTGGATTATCAAATCACCATGTCTGTCTCTGCATGCCTGCCCTCCTCACACCCTCCATTGTCTCAAATAACTGATGATGTTGGAGCCGTCGCTGGGAACAAATAACCGTTTCATTGTAGAAGCTACTGCTCACTTGCCTGACAGATGTACAAGCTTAAGAATCTCATGTACAGTAGGTGTTACACACCAACCACTTTCAAATAATCTCTACATGATCTGTTCATGATTTCAGTAAAATCTCTACCTTCAAAAATCTATAATGACAGTAACGGAGATTAATTACTGACGGAATGCATTTGTGGTTGCAACATAATGCTGGCAATTATTTCAATACAAGGTGTAGATGTTGGCAATAATATAAGTATCATTGAAAGGGCATCATTTTTTTACAATGATTATTAAAATTTATCTTTGAACAGTATGTGGCAAGAGCATTATTGTAGGATAGCAGTAATCTTGCCAATGTGGATTGATCCTGTTAGTATTTGCTATCTCCTTCCTACTTCTTAAGAGTCTTTTATCATTGAGATTAAAAAGAAAACTTAAAAAAAACAAAAGAGATAAAATCACACTTAAACCAAGTATTTTACATTAATGCATAATTTAGTATAATTCTACTGCTGCAATTGTAATAGGTAGTGTGTTCCTGGAATAAAATGTAATTGCAGAATACTTATTTACTTACAATTTAGAAATGTGTTTTCCGTTGCAGTGTAGATAGTACTATAAACCAAAGACACAGTCACTGGGAATAAGGCCTAAACTGTTGCAGGCATAAGGTTCAGATACCAAGAATGTGTTTGCCACTAAATTCAGTTTTCCCTTATTCCTATTGTTTCGTCCTTATGATGTGTAATCTCATTGGTCAGTAGGGATGGTCAGAACTGTTGTGCAATTTTAGTACTACTAATAAAGTGTTAAAACTTTGCTTGTCAGAATGGCCTGGGATTAACCCTTGATATGGAAGTTTTAAAGTCTGCAGCAGGTATAAGCAGTCACCATTTCACAACCTGCACTTCATACTTGCAGCAATTTGCCTGCATACTTCCTGGTGAAACAGTCTAGTTAAAGCAGTCCTTCTATTCAAATAGAATGTCTGCTTGTGTTGGCTTTGTCCCCTCTTACTCATTTCACCTACTATACATAGGTAAAATGTACTTCGAAAAGGGAGCCTGTTTTAATTAGAATACATTTGTCTTTCAATAAATCTGATGAGAGAAGGTTAAGGCAGACCTTTATGGAAGGTCCACTTACTTTGGCCAGGCAAAAGTACACAATGCACCTGTAAAGAAAACAGAATTACACTTGCTTTACCCCATCCTCAAACCACCGTACTAAGTGAAGATGCTATCAATGTCTTTTCAGATAGAATACTGTGAAATGTATAGGAAATCTCATGTAATGATATTGTTGCAATAGGCTAGAATGTCTTCTTGTGAGATTTTGCCTACTCTGTGTTCCCTAGGACTCTACCAGTAAAGACAATAATTTTAAACCCAATGAAGCAAGTGAGTATAATTCCTCAGGTGGATCTTATATTTGTGTAGTAAGTCTGCTCTGACACAGAGGTACACACAAAGATAAACAAAAAATTGCTACTCACACACTGTGAGTGGGATAGGAACTGAGCTCCAAACATGTGCCCTGAAAGGAATGTTTCAAGTCTGGTAATAATGTCCCAGAGGAAAATACAAATCTCTACATTTTACCTTGTTTCTCTCTACAGGAACAAGGTAAAATACAAACATCAATTATTCCTGTGTGAAGGTGATCAGATAATTTTGAAAGGAACTGATTCCAATTAGGATTTTAATATTCCACACTTGGATCGGATTTTGGAATTTGAACAGTCCTAGTTCTGATCCTAGTTCAGTTATTGCATGCTGGGAAATCCAATCCAATGACAGACGGACACATTTTTGCAAGCCTTTCTCCGTCTTTTACAAGGGCAAATGTTGGTGCACTCCTTTATAAAAGAATGAGCACAGTTAGACAAGGTGCTATTTTGTACTAATGATTGTGATAAGGTCAGCTTGGAACACCTAAGATAGTGCTTACCCTTTTCTTTTATTGTACTAGTAAGTGAGACTGTGACATTCTGAAGTAACTAGTCGAGGACAGAGCTTTTTTTTTACCTTGTTGCTAATTAGGTTTGCCATTTTTTTCATATTTTGACTGTTAACCAAGTGAATTTTGCCTTTTTTTCTCAGCAAAACTTGAACAAAAGAGAAAAAATTACTTACACCAATGAACTAGGATGAGCCTTTTAGGGTACTTAAATCTGGTTAAAACAGACACATTTTCTTAGCAACAATGGGTAAAAACTATTTCTAACCATTAACAAAGTGAAATCACAGCATGGGTGCAAGTTTTTGTCTGAAAAATGGATTCAGGCTGGCATTTAAAAAATTTCTTTAAAGCAAAATTCCAGTCTGGGAATACATTTTGTTATTGCCTGGATATACACTTCAATGTAATAGTTTATTTTGGAGGTCCTTTAAATCTTTAAGTATAATGTTCTTTCTTTTTTATATGGTAATCTCCATGGGTTTTGGAGATGATTACTTTATATGCAAGGAGATGTGTTGTTTACTCTGTGCTGTGTATGAAGTTGTATGTGCTGCTGAAGCTTTTACAGTACATTCAGTTTTACTTTTTTTTTTCCTTTTGAATTGTTAAGTATTGTTCTTGGCAGAAGAGGAATATGAATTTGCCAGGAACATAATTTTGAATGCTTTATTTAGTGGCAGACATTTAAATGGAACTAACACTAGGAAGTAATACACACAGTTCGCTTTTAACCCATTAGGTTTCAGTTTAGTACTAGTTTAACCCAGCACTGTTGTAATAACGCTGATCCTGGTTCTGAAACAAGGTTGAACATACTAATTTATTAACCTTTGTGAATGTCATATTTTAAAAAAAAAGCATCTCTTGGATTTACAAAAGGGAGTTCTGCAGAATAGCTGCTTGGTGATGGGTAGTCACATTTTTAATAGCAATCTATCTATTCTCTATATTATCCTGCCAGCTTTATCTTGTTTTTTGTTAATTTGCTGAGGAGCTTGTCAATGACAATTAGATGCAACCAATGACAACTTTTTTCCCCCAGCATACAGTCAACAAAGGGTACTCTCACTCATTGGAGTCTGCAGAATTAATATTAACTTTATTTTTAAAGCACCAACATATTAAGCATTGCTTTACATTAAATAGAGTTTGCAAATGACAAACTGATGCAAACACTGACACAAGCAGAGGAGAAGGTTACAATCTCTAGCGGCAGAAGAGCCGGGCCAGAGCAGCCAATTTTGTAGCAAGGAACTTGACTTAGGATTGCTCAAGAAACCTTTTAAGGACAAGTAGCAGTGGCAGTACTAACAGAGCTATAGTGTTCCCTCGGCACTTTGACAGCACCAGCAAAGAGGGATAACAGCAGGGTACATTTTATCCAGGACCCCCGGCGTTCTGTACCATCTCATAAGTATTTTGAAATTAGTTTACTGATAGTGGCTGCTAATAGATGCCTTATGGCCAAAGTAAAGTAATTGCTCTCTTTGTTGGTCTGAGATAGATAACTCTAGCTCTCTTTCCCATCTCTCAACATATCCGGATGTACCCCTAGAATATTGGAAAAGTAATACCTGGTAGGAATATGACAGAGTTCCCCTTACTGGTCCTTCTGCTAGAACACACAATTGTTCTAGCATCGTAAGAGATTTAAAAAATGTTGGATTTGAAGTGATCTCCAGGGGCCAAGATCAGGTAGCAAGTAAACTTCCTGCAACTGTCTCTCCGGTTGTCAGCCACTAGAAGAGAGAAACTGCCTCATCCTTTCCATTCCCGAACGTCTCCAGCTGCGGAAAACAGGGTCTGTAAAACTAGGTGTAAATGCTGGATGGCCTAAAATGGGAGACATCGGGGAAGGATATAGTTCAGTCTTTAATTCACTGAAAAACTTTGTAACCACACACACAGTTTTCCCTATAAGATGGTGTCTCCTAATTGGAGCAATAGCGCTGGGAGGCGACCATACCACCAGATGTATAGGCACCGGAGAAAAAGCTTCTTCCAATTGAACCCACCCCTTCATATCCTTATGCCGACACCAATCAATCAGGCGGGTCAGATGAACTGCTGCATGGTAGAGTACTGGGTCTGGAAAAGCCATACCTCCAAGCAATGTAGACATCAGAAGCACCCTGAAACTGATCCTAGGTGAATCATTACCCCATATAAAAGGTATAAATTTGGAACAGAACTAGCAATAGTGGGGTAGGGCAGGTGTAGGGGTAGGTGGATGGGCAGTGTTTGCAGTAAGCACAATAAGCGGGGCATAACATTCATTTTAAGAATGTTACAGCGCCCAAACCAGGAGAACGTATTCTGTCTCCATCTCTGTAGGTGATCACTGCTATGGTGATCTCTGTAGGTGATCCCCTATCACAATGAGCAGTGGTATAAAGTTCAGCGTAGCTGTACGGGAGACTTCTGCCGGGATGAATGTACCTAGATATTTAATATTGCCCGTTGCCCACTTAAATGGAAAAGCAGGCGACAGAGTGTGCACCAATCTATGTGATAGCGTGATGTTTAGGGATTCTGATTTTTGAAAATTGATTTTAAAATTGGAGATGTGTGAATAGTCTTTTAGTTCTTTCAGTGGACTAGGAATGGTAATTGTTGGGCAATGTCACGTAGAATAACAAATCGTCTGCATACGCCGCTACTTTATGGGAAGAGTCACCTATGGAGACACCGACAATATTTGGATTATACCTAATGCTTCTCAAAAAAGGCTCAAGCATCAATATAAATAGCAGGGGCGAAAGGGGGCAACCCTGCCTCGTCCCATTTGTAATGGAAAATGAGTCAGAAGGACCCCATTCACTGTCACTCGTGCCATGGGATTAGAGTAAAGAGCTGCTATCCACTGGAGCAACCTCTGTGGGATACCAATATGTGACAGCATTATTTTAAGATAATTCCAGTCTATTCTATCAAATGCCTTCTTGGCATCGGTAGAAAGGAGCATTTTAGGTATGGTATTAGATCGTACGTGATGGATTATATTGAGAGTGCAGACTGTATTATCCCTAGCTTCTCCATAGGGCAAAAAGCCACTCTGGTCAATATGTATCACAGATTGCAGAATAGGGTCAATCTGTGGGCTATAACACTAGAGAACAGTTTTAAATCAGCATTTAACAATGAGATTTGCACTCTAGATAGCACATCTCTAGGCTGGTTACGCGATGGGGACCCCATGTTACTCACTCTATGAACCCGGTCTATCAAGATCTCAGTAATAGGCGGGAAATCCAAACGATTATTTAAAGTGGCCACCACTGTGGCACGTATATGTGCACCAGATGTGGCTTCTGGGATGCCTCTCAATCTAATATTGTTGCGGCAGCTACAGTTTTCAAAATGATCAGAGCGCAGGAAAAGTGAAGTTAGCTAGATCTGCATATTAGAAACAGTAGACTCCAGACTAACTGTTTTTGCTTCCAATATAGTATGGGAAGATTCCAGAGCACTAACTTTGGTAGTAGTAGAGGTAAATTGTTGCTGGATCTCATCTAGTTTGTGTTGCATGGAGGCCTCAACTCTTAAGAGCATGCTGTCTAGGTCTGATTTAGTAGGCAAAGAAGAGAGTACTGACCTCATGGTGAATTCAGCATGAACTGCCTGTATAGTGCCAGCTCTATCAGGAGAGCTTTAAGAAATGCTGATAATAGCAGAAAAGGAGGGCTATGCAGGGCTAACCGGGATTGTTTCTGCATGTCAATGGAGCCTGCTGGTTGCTGCCCGCTGTAGGATGCACGCAGCGGCGCCACCATCTTGGATCGTGGCCTGCTCTGGGATTCAGCACTGCCGGACGGGAAATAACGAAGTAACGCTGCTCTTTACTTGCTGACCTGCCTCAGACCATCAGGCTGGGGAAGCGGGAGCGGGATATATCAAAGCCGGACTAGGGTAATGCCGCCGTTCACAGGGAGCTCAGTGCCTGCACGTCCTTACTCCTCCATCTTGCAGCCACGCCCCCATTTGTCCTGTCTTAAATATCATAATCGTGTTTGCCTTTTGCTGTCACTAGGGCTCATTAAACTTTTGCAAGTGCAAAAATTGAAAGAAAAAAAGAATTAGGGACTGCGCAAAACTGTAACCTGAAGCATTTGTGTCTGTCTTATCTTACCCTTTAAGCAATATAACCACTCTAAACCCCTGTTCACATAGTTTTTTTTTTTAATTCGCACAATTTGTTGGGCCTCCCAAGCCATTTGAGTACTTTAGTTATTCTCCAGACCATATATAAGGATGCTCACACAAATCAAAGGGGAAACACCTTATACAGTGAAGAGAAAATATATATGTGATCATGTTGTGTCCAATCAGTAGTGAAGGTGGCTACAAATTGCTATCTGTGCTAGGTAAATGTTTTGCCAAAAAACTTTGTTTAGTCAAACTTGAAAAAGTGACTATCAGCAAGTCATATGGGCAAACTATAGCTTTCAATAAATGATTGCTTAAAAAGAGAATTACATTTTCCAGAACTGCAATGATGCAAGTAATTTACCACACTTTCTCTGACATCAGAAAACAATATTTTTTTTGATTTATAGCAATACATTGGTCTTGAAAAAGTCAGTGGGTATATTTATATCATTTCAGGAGTGAGGATTAATTTATGACTCTTAGTGAAATGCATTATTCAAGGAAAACTGTCTCTCTCTTCATATGCTTTAGTTTACTAAGCATGATAATCAAATATAAATGTACAGCTGAACTTTCAAATTAGTTTCCAACCTTAAATGCAAACTTTAACTGAAAGACGAAATTACCCTGTGTAAATGAACAATTTTTTCAAAGATTTATAAATAACTATGTGCAAATATAAAGAACAGAAGGAATCACTGAACCTTCATTTAACTTTCTGTTAAATAAAAGCTTTCAAATTAAATTTTAAATCCAAGAATTAAATGTTTCAGGGCTAAAATACATATTTGACACTGCAAAATTATGATCATAACTATATGAAAGGTCTCTTATCTCCAACCCAAAAAAAAAATTCATGAGCATCACTGCAGGAAACTGGAACATATGTCAAGTGCCGACAGCACAGTGTCAAAACATAGTTTATATTGATGCTGGCGAATATCCTAAAATAATTTTCTACTGAAATTCCAACCAACCAACGGCTAAACATGCTACTAAACCAAAACCTCCATTGCAAGCAGTAACTGAAAAAAAATTTTTGCATATACAACAAAATGAAAGATAAATTATGCTGGTATATGTTATTTTTACCTCTCTATATATCACTTGTAGTGCCTAGGGATGAGGATCTAGTCAACCAGGGTTTAACAAAATCATGCATGTTTAAAGTTTGGGTGATACCCTGAATTTGTGTGAATTTTACCTGAGACTGAACACAAGAATTGGCCAATAGTATCACCCAGAGTTCCTGACTGTAATACAGTGGAAAACCTGTGAGCAGCAGAAATGCAGCATGTAAACATTAGGCAAATAGATTGTCAAGAGTGCCATGAATTTACATTAAATGTTAAAAACATGAAGTTTTCTTTGCAGATTTTTGCAAATACATGTAAAAGCCACAATACTGCACTGCACTTCTGATAATTGTTGCCAAATACGGGGGAAATCCTTGATTGTAAAGTTAGAAATGTATAAACATCTCAAAGTTTTTATTACGGAATAATATAATAATATTGTATATTTTGTAAAATGTGCAATTTACTCCAGGAAAAGAAACACAATTGTTTTTTCAATGTTTTAGTTGTATCAAGGTGCTACTGATCATGGCCCACCATAAGGTCCTTGTAAAGGCAAAGTGGCCAGTCTAGGAGATTGATTAGTTTCAGCTAAATTTTATATTACTTTCCTTTTGATTTTCCAGGCCACAATAAATGTACATGCTGTATATATGCTGGCATGGTCAAACACAAATTCTTAATAACAGGTAACCACAGATGGCACATTTCCTAAATCTTTCTAAAGTATAAAAGTTGACAGAACCAAATGACCAAGCACTGACATTTCTCAAATATGACAGCTCATTTCAACCTAGTCTGGAACAAGGTTAAAGGTTACTAAAGTATATTATAGCTACAGTACTCTGTAAAGACTTGGCAGCTATTTTGCCCCAAACTCTTACTGATGTATTTCATACCAATATGGCCTGGAGGTGGAGGCTCTACTTTTAGCTCCCAGGAATAATGAACCTTTACAAACAGTCTTGTACTGTACTGCATAGTGGTTATTCGTTCCAGAATTTCTATTTTATATCTCAGTTACTATGACAACCCAGTTTATTAGCTTTAGCATTCTGCTGTTTACGTGAAAATCTGCTATAAGTGTACATGACAAACATTGTTTTCATCTTGACAGTTTTGCTCATGGAAACTGCACCAGAGAAGATCAATGAGCTTCATGTGAGAATATTTAATCTGAGCAAAAAGGTTCATATATGAGAGTTTTCATGTCATTAAGTAGCACAATATTCTGTTTATGTCATAGCTAAACATTTAAAAGAGGCCTGCTTCTTCAATTTTTTGTTTTCGAGATAATGATTGGACAGGCCAAGGATTGTTAGGATAAATTATTCATTCAAAGGCATACAGAAAAAAGCATGCTAATGTATGCTATTTACATAAGGCCCTGAACATATTGAAGTGAATAATAATGATTTACTATGTATAATGCGCACATTTCTCATTTATTACAACAATAAAAGAACAAGACATCCCAATAAAAACAAAAAACCTGACAGATTGGAAATTAAGATGCTTTTCTTTACTGTGATCTGGTAATGCAGATATTACCCAGCTTTGCTGTTCATTATCTTGTGTAACATGTTGTAATTATACAAGTAAAAAGTACAAATCCTTGGTTCTTGAACCAAAGCAAACCATCTACAACTAAATCAATCCTTTGGTAATCACAATACTTGTCCTAAATAAAAATAAATCTTATAACAAAAAAACTTTATTTCATTTTTACTATTTTGGATATATTAGGTAATGTTTAAAAAACCCTGTTCATTTTTTTTGTCATATGTGTTCTGTTGAAGAGATTTCTCTACATTTATTCCAGAGACATTCCAAGTTAAAGGAAATCGTCATATTGATTCTGACTCCTAGACAGTTGTCACAGGAATACGTGTTTTTACTGGAAGATTTGCCCCCTGTTTCTGATCTTGTCTTTAATTTTAGTCCCAGGAAAAAAAAGGTCACCAAAACAAATATTGAGAATGAATCTCTAGAGCCAGGTTGAAAGACAGGGTTGTCTTTAGATACTGATCAGATTAGTATATAAATTTGAAATGTTTGAAGGCCCAATCCAACTAGAACCTCTAACATAAGACCATTAGGAATATAAGTTTGTATAAAGCCAGAAGCTTTAGTCATATTTTAGTATAGTTCCTTCTGCTAACTTTAGAGTTAGAAGCCTCCAGCCAATTTTCTGATGGGATAAAACAACCAACATCCAGAGAAGAACTCATAGAGGCCTATAATATCTGTTTTAAAGAATACCCATTTTTTTAATTTTCCATAGGTACTACAACATTTTGATCCAAGTTTTTAAATATCATTTTTTTCAGAGATTCTAAAATCTATTCCTAATATAAAAATATAAAGGTGCTTTTGAAAAGCATCTGTGTGTCCTATAAATGGTAATAGTATTTTACTTCTGTGAGAAACAGGAGCAGAGTGTGTGTTGTCAGCTTATTCACAGCATGACTATCCATTAGTAAAAGCACTCAGCACATATTGAAGTTGATGTGCAGAAAACTTTTGAGGAGAATTTGTAAATTCCTAAACTTTATTTTATTTTGACCTTTGAAAAGTAGACAGAAATAATATTCTATAAAGTGACATCTATTTGTAACTTCTTGATGGGGATAGGTGACGTTCTTGTCTTGATCAATGGTGACAATATACTTCAAGGTAGAGGTATCCTTTTACCTACAAGGATCAAATTGAGTTTTTCCCTTTTTTAATTGATTGCCTATTACAAATATATATACAAGAGCATTTTGCCCTTTACAATTTCTGCAAAATATTGACTTAATGTGCCACATCTCCAGTAAAAATGTGACAATATTCCATTAAGTGACATCTATTTGTTAACTTTTCTATTAAAATGATAGGTGAGGTCTTGATCAGTACTGAGAATGGATTTCATGGTAGAGGTTATCTATCCTCTTACCTACAAGGTTCAAATTGCTGTTTTTCCTTTGGTGAATAGATTTCCTATTTTAATTACTTGTAAAATTGTATTGTGACTCTAGACATCTGTTGCCCTTTACAATTTCTGGAGAATATTGGCAAAAGTGTGATGAGACTTGTCAGATCCCACACACTTGAAAACAGTCAGAAACCAGAATGTAATAGTGCAGAAAGTGAATACTAGCCCCAAAAAACAGAATGGAGAAAAATAAAGCCCCCCTCTCTTATGTCCACAGGTTTCAATTATGACAACACAATACTTTAATCATGTCATTAATAAGAATAGGCAGACTAATCTACATAAATCTTCAAATTATAAATCCTCTGTCAGAAAAACATTTTTCCTGCCCTCAGCAGTAGCTCTTTAGCAAAGTAATGGTTAAATAAACTGTCCTCCTATTTAAAAACCCTAACATGAGATCTGGCTGTCATTCCATATGGAGTGGACTGGAAGGAAGGGTGGAAAACAGAAGCATCATTTGTTAGGATGGGACTCTGCAATTTAGCATCAGTTTTTTGAGAAATCAGAAATTTTGAGCTTGGTGTCTTTTCCTTTTTTTCACAACATGTAGTAACTGACCTGGAGGTCCTGCATGCCCCTCAATACCGATTGAGGTGCTTATGTGGATCCCCTCCTCTAAGAGACCTGCGATTCTCTGTCCTTCACTTTCATATGCTCTCTTACACTGTGATAGACAAAAAAGGAATTTTAACCTGAACTCTCCCCATACTCCACTTACTCCCCTATGGCATAATCCTGAATTTCCTCCAGGTTGTGAACCGGCGCATTTCTGTTGGTGGCGCAACAAAGGATTTTTCAGAATCAGAAATATTCTTGATGGTAAGGCTATTCTGAGCCTCTCCCATTTACAAGAGGGTTTCCCCCTTTCATATACAAAAATTTTCTGTTATCAACAAATCCAGTCCTTTATTCAAAATAAACTTAAAGGGTTGAAAACCAGCCTACCAGAGCATGGGACTTGAAGAAACCTGCAGTTTTTTAACTAAATCCAAAGCAAGGCGACTGCTGACTGGCTCCGGACGCTCCGTTCTCCTTTCTTCTGACTCATTGTTTCGAATGAAAAAGAACACCCCCTAGTGGCAAATCTTAACTACTTGTAATTTATATTCTTCAATTGGATCATTATAATCCCTGCTATCCAAGTCTCCATATTCCCCCAAGGAAGCCAATTAGCCTAAACGCATTGGGAATGAGACAGTACACATATCTTGAACATCTTCATATTTAGCAGAATCGTTTGATGCCCTTATTGCATTGCAAATCACTGTTTATTGGATTGATTTGTACATTTTGCAATTATATTATAAGTAAACTTGTATTGTTTTTATGCCAAAGAAGCCTTTGTTTCTTCTCTATTGTTTCAAATATTGTTGTACATTTAGGCTTGGCATTTATTGATGAACAACCAACTATACCTTTTCTCTACCCTCTTTTTCTCTAAACTATCTTCGATAATAGAGGCCAATTATAAGGTTTTGATGAGATGGTACCTGGTCCCGGTGAGGATCCATAAAGCCAATCCCTCTGTCTCTCCTCTTTGCTTTCGAGGATGTGGTCAGACTGGCACTCTACTCCATGCTTGGTGGAGATGTCCTAGGGTTCAGAGATTTTGAATCTGCATTTTCAACCTAATACGCTCTGTCACCCAGGTACAAGAGTGTGCTCATTTTTCCCCAATTAAAAGATATAGCTCCGAAACCGTTAACTAGACTAAATAAATATATCCTGTTAGCTGCTCATAATACCATTGCTTGTTACTGGAAAGCTTCTGTTTATTGTCTGCTGTATTAGGCTTTGTAACCTAAAAGGAGTTTAATAGGGATGGCCGAGCGAGTTTTTAAAACTCGATCTTGAGGCGAATTTGGCCATTCTCGCTTACAGATATTGTAATCGAGAACGGCCTTTGTAAATTCACCGATCAAGATCGAATTTTATTGAAAGAAAAAAAAAGACTGGATTGATCAGCTAAGTGTGCGATTCGCGACACTAGAGTGCGATTCGCGACACTAGAGTGCGATTCGCGACACTAGAGGTTAAATGGGGAAAAGTCCCTGATTGACTGAGGAAAGCGCGCACAGGATTCCCACGGCTGAATGAATGAATGCCGCCCTGAGAATCCACTGCAATCCCGGGGCACTAGAGGTTAATTAACTTCCAGTGCCCGGGGATCGCAAACAGGAGGATTCCCAGGGCTGCATAAACTAATGCAGCCCTGAGAACCCACTGCCATCCCGGGGAACTAGAGGTTAATTAACCTCTAGTGCCTGGGGATTGCAGACAATGATTTCATGGAACTTCTGATGGGTCCGCGAAATCGGTTCGCTGAAATTTCGGGGACCCATTGGTAGTTCAAGAAAATTTTCATGAGAATGACAGAGGCATTCTTGCTCATCCCTAGTGTTGAACTATGTTTGACCTCAAATGTTTATTCTACTGATGTCTGGTTACTGGTTGCTGCTCTTCTTCTTTCGTTTGCCCCTATTAGCCCCTCCTTTTTAAATTTTTTTTTCTCTTCCTGTTATTCTATGCAAATTTATTGTGTAATGGTATTGTTTACTTTATTTGAAAATTTTCAATAAAAACTTTGAAACAAAAAAAAATACATGTTGTATGTTGTTGTCTGCCTTGGACTGCAAATTAGCATCACCAACAGTAAAGCAGGGCAATAAAATAACTACATCTTTATTCTCTATTAGTGCTCAGTGTAATTTTACAAACAAGTGCAATTTGCAGAATTATCTCAATAGGATAACTGTCCACAGTTTTTCTGCAATTGATACACTGTTGCATACAAGATTGACAGACTGTTTATTAAAAAATAAATAAATAAAAAAATCAATTCAGAAAGGTATGTGTTAATTTAAATCTAAAGCAACTAATCAAATACCTGCATTTACCTTGGTATCAACATCTTGTGATTCTCTGTATATCAGGTATTAGGAATAGTTTTGTGAGTTCCTTGAGCCAACTGAAAATAAATGTACAGATACCACAGCATATAGGAAAAACAAAATGTTGTTGTGTCTTGGGCTGAACCACTATGTTTACTTTCTTGAAGACATATCACTGGCATAGTAATGTAATACTCTTCCCTGTCAGTGGGTGGCAGTAGGTAGCTTAATTGTCTTGTTTATTCTTACAGACAAGAGAGTTAGTTACAGAGTGTCATTTTGTAACATTTTTGATTGGTGGTGTGCTGCAGGATTTTTTCAATGTAAAAAATGTGCCATTGCTCAAAAAAGGTTGGAAAACACAGGTCTACGGATCCTGTAGATGAAGCCTAGCCTTGCCTAAATCCATGGTTCTATGGACAGGTGTTTCAAGGTTATCACAAAGGTTTATCCCCCCAAAATTTTAAAAATTACATTTTAAGCATAATACTCAATGAAGCTGTTCGTGATATAATATACGGCCATGTGTCTGCCAATCAAAATAAATGTTCTGTACATTTTTTGGAAAAGAAGAAATTCTGCGGGACAGTTCTATATGATGTAGCCTGGCATGGCTGCATTGTTGGTACCTGTAGATTCAAGTCTTGAATGCACAATAATAATAATATTAAAAACAATAATCACCATCTATACTATTCGCAGGA
This sequence comes from Pyxicephalus adspersus, assembly GCF_032062135.1. Classification (NCBI taxonomy): domain Eukaryota; kingdom Metazoa; phylum Chordata; class Amphibia; order Anura; family Pyxicephalidae; genus Pyxicephalus; species Pyxicephalus adspersus. The sequence continues at coordinate 50,439,933 of NC_092861.1, forward strand.
GGCAGAACTTGAGACAAAAATATAGTGCAGAAATATTTATTCAAAATTACAACTATGTAGAAGGAAAAATCCATGCAACCACAAACAGCCAGAGTAAAAACAAAATACAGCAGACTTTTAGCTAAAAGCAAATATACAAATTTACCAGGCAGATAAACTAAATGAATCATGTGATGATCTTCTGAATCTTACTGAACAGAAACACTACTTTGAGGTTGATCAAAGAAAGGAATTGCTCACTTTGGAAAAGAAATTTTGCCTGATTTATTAAAGCTCTCCAAGGCTGGGCAGAATACACATTCATCAGTAAAGCTGGATGATCCAGCAAACCTGAAATGGATTTATTCAAAGTCAATTGCTATTTGTTAGCAAATGTTTTTAACCCCCCCTAGCGGTAATCCCGAGTGAGACTCGGGGTGGGAAAACAATGCAAAAAGCTGTAACCCCGAGTCACACTCCCCTTACCTTACCTTAGCGATCGCACGATCCCGCTGTGATGGCGGAATATAAATTTCCCGCCCCCAGAATCCATCACTCCACCGCATCACCCGGAAGATGTCACACATCTAAAATCTAAAATCTACATTTAATTTATCTTATTATTTCTTTTTCAGTTAGAAATTTTTGATAAAATTTTTTTTTGATAAATTACACTGTTGTGGTCTATTATTTCATTATTTTTTTTAATAATTATGTATTATAATTATGTATTTTATTATAATTTATGATTATAATATAATAAATATAATTATTATACCCGGGAGTTAATCCTAATAATTACAGGCCCACAATATAAACAAAAATTTCTATGCAAAAAAAATAGGATCACTTTTTGCATCAAAAAACTGA
>NC_092861.1:50441892-50456794 GCF_032062135.1 Pyxicephalus adspersus
GGTATAAATATATAGATTGGCAGAATCCTACATATTGGCAATAGATATGTTTTTTCCAAAATGTGGTTAAAATGTAGCTAAATAGAACCCTATAGAAGGGTTGACAACCCTTTTAAATAAAGTAAAAAAAAAAGTACCTATGTCATGAATCCTGGGAGGCCATGGCTGCTCCTCTACTGTGGCTGCTGCTTCTGCACATGCCCGATATTGAGCATGCACAGAATGAGCAATTTTTCCAAGGGGATAGAGCTGCAGATTTCACGCATGCGCAGTGAGATCATCTCTCTTTTTTCCCCCCTTGACAGCGGCTGCGTCACCCAATCTTACACCTGCGCAGTGTGAAGAGGGACCGAATCGCAAGAAGGGCCAGTGCCATGGAAGCATCTGTGGGAATAAAGGCATGTGTAATTTTTTTGTTTTTAGTTTAGTTCCACTTTAAAGGTATTTTGTTAAAGTTTAACATGTCTACTTGCCCTATAAGTTTTGGGGTATGAGGTTTATGAGAATAAAGTATTTTTCTGTCCCACAAGCCCAATGTTCAGTAGTACATTTTATTTGATATTTGAAGATTTACTTTTGCTGCAATTCAGCACAAGCAAAAAAGTAACAAACCATGATGCATAATAGTTTATTTTCTTAAAATAGTTGACGGTTTATCACTCTCAAACATTAGTTTTTGGAAAACTTCCTAAAATAATTTTTCTTTGGTATGGATGCAAAAAAAGCAATAGTGACTGACAATCACTGCAGAAGTCAACTTTCAATTTATCAGATAATGAAGCTAGACAACTGTGTTACAGTTTTAAAACTGAACTCCAAACACTAAAAAACACATTAAACGGCCTAAATGGCACTAAAGGTAAATATAAATGTAATATTATCCATAATAATAGTTACAAATGAGCTTTATGATTATTATGTGAATCAGTGGCTTTTAGAAAATACAGCAGTAGTGGTTCATACAGATTGCTGCGTAGTACCTCCTACTGATGTTCATATGCAAGCTTTTAAACTATAGCACATGGATTTTATTAAAATAAAATGTGTCTCCAAGTAATTTACTGGCACCATTTGTTTCAGGTATTTGCTTTCAAACTACAGTCCTACATACAAACATACAAATGGTACAGAGTTTTAGAAAAATTATAATTGTCCAATGAACAGATTTACCCAGTTCAGATTGGCACATGTTGTATCATTGTTTTAGCAAGTTATAAAGATTTGACATATGTTATGTTTTGCAGATTTTAACTTTACAAATTTTAAAAATTATTAATTTGCAGATATTAACAAGCATAGGTAAATCTGCTAGATAATGGTACAATTTGAATACATGACAGCAAATGCTTGTTATAAAACTTTTAAGTGTTTTATCGGTGATGTGCATGATTGTAATATTTACTAAAATCAGCCTTTCATATCACTAGTTTGATTTAATATAAAGCATATGTAACATAGTAATTGCAGTGGTGCTATAAGAAATACAAATACATTTTTTACTGTTTTTACTGCTCATGAAATGGCAGATGCTTGAATGGAAAAAGGAATTTCTTTGGGGAAATCAATTGTACATTTTTAAGGCAATGTTCATAAATTAATAACTCATGGGGCTCTATTTTTAATATATATATAACGGGGAGTCTGACATTCCCTCAAACAATTTCTGGTGGAAATCGATTACTGCCATTGAAACCTTGAAGATTCATATAAGGGAATGTCTGATTCCCTATTTTATAAATAGAGCCCATGGGATCCAGTTTTGGGTTATCCTTTACTAATCTTACTGTTCTAAAAAGTTGCTGCACTATGTGCATAAAATTGGGAACAAGAATGGTATTTTTGATTTAATTATACTTGAATGTGCTCTGTATAAATTAACATTTAATACAATTTAATGGTATTATTTTTTCCCCTAAATCCCTTGTGTGTTTTTTTTTATACTGTCAGAAATAAATGTTCAACTAAATATAGGGGTAAAATGGGGGTTATCATAATGTGCCACTAATCTTTTACGCAAGTTAAAGACACATTTATAAACTGGTTTATTAGATATAAACATGTTTGTTATTATTATATATATATATATTTTTTTATTATTCCTAATAAACAGTATTTATATAGCACCAACATATTACACACCACTGTAGATTAAAATAGGGTTTGCAAATGACAGACAGATACAATGACTCAGGAGGAGAAGAGGACCCAGCCCAACTTTTGTGCATGTTGAAATGTTTTTTAGTTTGCAACATATAACATTGTAGATATTAAAAATTGTTCAGTTAAGCTTTAAACCAGCTGTCCCAGCACCTTTTGAGTGTAAATAATATGCAGGTCATCCAATCAATCTTCTGAAAGCATTTTTCTGTCCTATGGTCTAACCTACTATGATTATCTATATAAGTTAAGGTGCATCAACATGCTTCAAGCTGATTTGTATCTTTCAGAGATTGCTTGATGTTTTATTGCTGTTTTTTTGTTAATCCCAACCAAAAAAAAAATTGCGGAATTGAATATGACAGTGATGTCCATGATGTACTACATAGAGACCATTGCCATTTAAAAGATTATAAAATATAACAACATACTGTTATTTGGGAATAATTATCTAATTATCTGCATAAATATGGAAATTATATCCCCTATCAATGCATATAGATATTCAATTAAAGAAGGTTCATGCACAAATAATAGCTAGTCACTCAAACAGTTTAATTAAGAAAACAAGGTAAGACAAAGTACGCAGCAATATTGTCAGATATTTAAACACATAGGAACTTCAATCAAAGTTATTAGTAGTAACCCCTGCAATAACCTAGTAACTACTTCGTACAAAATACATCAAAACAATATAAAAATAATAGCAAAACATATACTGAGACATATACCGAACAATATAAGAATGCAATTCAGGAATGTGTTATAGCTACCTGTAAAGATGTTGAAGGGTACCCCAGGAGCTAGATTCCCTAGTCTCATCATTCCCTCCCTGTTATATTCCAGCTCCCTTTTTATATATTTAAGTCCCGTTAGGTAACATTGGGACTCCTTAAGTGGTTAGTGGGTGTGTTCTGTACAATGACTATCAGTTGGCACACACCCCACTAGATTGGGATTGGTTAATGTAGTTTGATGGACCGCCCAACTAAATTTGATATAAAAAATCTCCAGCTGGAATCTATGTTTAGAGGTCTATAAATGTCCAGCTGGGTCATCACCCCAGTCCATCTGTTCACTTACACCTCCATCTCCTGTTTCCTCAAGTGGATGGATTTATTGCCCTTAGAAGGCCATATTGGTGATCTGTTTGTTATGCGAAAATAGGTCTTGTCGCCTGGCAGCTGTTGTATCACCTGTGTGTTACTCTGTGAAGTCCTGGACTTGGAGACCCCCTAGGAGGGCCCTTTGGCCAGTACAAAGAAAAACAGGTTTCATGTTTACACACAACATTCCTGCACCTATACACATACATAATATATACATTTATATCTATCCACATATATCTATAAATAACTATAAACAATCTTGAGGTGCAACAATACATAAATCATATTGATTACATATTTGATCTGTTAAAAAAAAACTTGGACATGAAAAGTGACCTAAACCTCTGTCCACTTGCCCAAAATAATGGTATTTTTGGCTTTGTAGACGTTTCTTACATTTACTGTACCTAGTACCACAGCCTCCACTTGACATTTCCCTGCTCTGTCCTAAAAAAAAAATAAAAGCTTGTTTTTATCCCTGCTTTAAAAATAGATTAATAATCTTTAGAACTATTCTAACAGCAGCATCTACACTAGTAGGCAGTCCTTGCAGTATTGCCTCTATTAGATATATTTAGTATACAGTTCCAGAAAAAATAAACAAGGATTGTGCACACAATTAAAAAATACACTGGGGAACAATTTTGAACATTTTTTTGTTGACTTCAATTTGTAAGCCTACTTACACTAAAAAAGTTATGCTGATTCTGAAAGTGCAGTTAGTTTTCTTCTATCACGTCAGGTTTTTTTCTCTACTGCCTATATTTATGCGATTACTGTAGCCTGGATTTGTAATGGCTATTCAATTACACGCAGGACAATGTGGTCAAAGGTTGTGCGATTCCATTTCCCTACGTAGTGAATAAACAAACTTTGTTTTACTACTCACACACACGTATTTGCATTCTTTCAGATCATGTCTGGCTCTGCTATTTCTCATCAAAAGTGCCTAAACAATCATGATTTATTTTGTTATATCTGTGGCAGTTTCACCATTCCCAGTCAAAGGGCAAAAATCAGCACATTTGTAGAACAAGCCTATTTGGCATATTTCAAAGTTAAACCTGGTGATCAAGATAAGTCTTGGGCCCCTCATAAGGTGTGTAAACAGTGTGTCGAGGGTTTACGGATGTGGACAAAAGGAACCCATGATAAGATGCCATTTGGTATACCTATGGTTTGGCGAGAGCCAGGAGATTATTTCAGTGACTGTTACTTTTGTATAGTGAACACTTCAGGATATAACAAGAAAAATAAATGTAACATAGAGTATCCTAGTCTACCATCCACTATACGCCCAGTGGCTCATTCAGATGAAATCCCAGTGCCGGTTTTCATTACACTACCCTCTCTTGAAGAACATGATTATGGTGATGAACTAAGTGACAACAATGATGAAGAGTTTGAAATTGAAAGGTACTCTGTTTGTAAGGGATTTGATCAGCATGAGTTGAGTGATTTGGCATGTGATGTGGGACTAGTGTTGTTCGAATACCCCACTATTCGATCGAATAGGGGGATATTGTTTGGGTGATCACTATTAAAGACAATAGTGGGAAAATTCGGGAGTCCTGTGTTCCTGGTTAGTGAAACTCTATCCAGGAATAAGGATAGTGCTCTCCGATTGGCTGAGGAAAGCTTTCTTCAGCCAATCACAGAGCACTAGAGGTGATGAATGGGCAATGTTCTCATTTAACCTCTAGTGCCCGGGGATCCCACACTGACAAGAGATTTCCCACGGCTGTGCAGCCATGGGAATCATTCTGTCATTGTGAGATAACCTGTAAAAAATAAAAGTTAGGTAAACAGATCACACACATTGAATAAATTACTTTAACATTCATTTTTATTTTTTTTAACACATTTTTTACACATGAATTTGTGCCGTCGAATCCCATGTTTTTGGGGTCGGGTCTATCCGAATTCGAACAGCCATATTCGGGTCGAATATAAGTAAAACCCCAATTCAAACACCAATACTATTTGGGACTATTGAAAAAGACTTCAGAACTTCTAGCATCAAAACTGTGTGAGAAAAACTTGCCTGAAAAAGGAACAAAGTTATCGTACTTTCGAACAAGAGAAATTGCATTTCTGCAGTACTTTACAACTGACAGTGGCTTGCCATAACATACCTTGTTTAAAAGAGGAATTGGGAATTCCAATCTATAACTCAACTGAATGGTGAATATTCATTGATAGCTCAAAGCAGAGCTTAAAGTGTGTCCTGCTTCACAATGGCAATATGTTTGGGTCAGTCCCAATTGGCCATTCAGAAGAATATGCAGACATAAAGAGAGTCATTGAATTGTTGCAATATCACAAACACAACTGGGTCATCTGAGTTGACCTTAAAATGATATGCTTCCTTCTTGGTCAGCAACGAAGATACACCAAGTATCCCTGTTATCTGTGCATGTGGGACAGCATAGCTCGTGAGAGGCATTGGGTGGAAAGGAATTGGCCTCCAAGATCTGCCCTAAAACCAGGTGATCCAAACATTCTACATGAGCCACTTGTTGATAGAAAGATTATTATATTCCCACCTCCGCACATCAAAATGGGTCTGATGAAGCAGTTCGTTAAAGTTTTGCCAACTGAAAGAGACTGTTTCAAGTACCTCGTTTTGGTATTTCCTAGCATGTCATTTGAAAAAATAAAGGACGGTGTGTTTGAAGGTCCACAGATTCGGCAGCTCATGAAAGATGAACATTTCATCAGGACAATGTCAGAAGTCGAAAAGAATGCTTGGTTATCATTCAAAGCCATTGTCAAGGACTTTCTTGAAAACACACAGAAAAATAATTACACAGAAACTGTCCAGAAACTCTTGGAGAGCTACAAAATGCTTGGTTGCAATATGAGCATCAAGGTGCATTTTCTGCATAGCAACCTTTCTAACGTCCCGGAAAACCTTGGTGCAGTGATGAGCAAGGTTAATTCCCACGAGATTCCACCGAGATTGGAAGGTCATGGAAGAATGTTATCAGGGTAGATGGGATGTACATAAGATGGCTGACTATTGTTGGAGACTCTGGCGGGATTGTCCTGACACTGAACACTTCAGGAAAAGCGTAAATTTTTACCTTAACCACTTACCCCAATAGTTTTCAAATGTTTTACTGTAAAAGAAAGTCATAGAGTAACAATAAATGCTTTGTATGAACAAAAGAAATTTAAATAAACATTGCATTTAAGTTGTTCTATTTTTTTTTCATTGTATGTAAAATTTTTATGTTGTTTGACAAAAATGGAGGGTACCCTGTATCCTAAAAACTGGATGTGATAGCAAAAAACTGGAGTCATTTCTGGATTCACCACCCAAAAATTAGTAAAAAAACAGGTAGATCTAACTCAACAAAAATGTGTTCCCCAGTGATGTTAATTACCAAAATCTTCAAAAATTAAACATCTTCCTTGCTTGTGTTTCCCTTTTATCTCATTACAATATACCACTACCACATATGTGTTCATGCTTTAAAACTGAAAAGGGGCCAACTTTCCATAGGACCTTCCTACAGCTGAAAAACTCTCTGCAATGAACTTGTCTGCAACAGAATGATAATTTCCCATACTGTCTTAATATAATAAAACAAATCATTTGCAAGTGGTTTATTTCCTCATTAGAAGAAAATATACTTAACACTATTTTTATACTTAATTAAAATACTGACAATATATAGAGAACAATCTAGGAATATTGTTTGAGGTATAAACATTAATTACACAGAAATATCATTTAAGCATCTTTACAGCTATCAGGGAATATGGCAAATTGTTTATTGTGAATGAATTAATTTAGGGTAATTAGTTATATTTATTTATTACATGCTCATGTTTCAGCAGAAGGGTAGTCAAATGGTTGTGCTGATTTTCTTTTTTCTAAATGTAAATAGACAGCTCGGTCATTATAAAGGTGCACTTGGTCATAACTCTTTCAGCTCCAGTTGAATACAATTATTACTTCAATATTTACATGTCATTTTTAATGATTTGTCCACTTTGGATACAAGGTAATTTGAAAAATGTATTTATTGGTTATATACTTTGTGTTTTATCAGATAGGTAGTCAAATAACTACATTGAGATTGCAAATGTACAGTTACATGGTCTTTTTTTGGGAAGACATATATGTTTAGAGACATGTGATTTTAGCTTTTGCATTGAAATAATGTATTGCTTGCATTTTAATATGTTTGTGAATTGTGAGGTATGATATAATGCTTAAAAGTCCCTAAGCTTCCTTCTTCATGTTTGTAATAACATACATTGTGGGATGTGGCATTGTTAAATGTTGGGAAATTGATTTTTTGATTATAGGTAATCTAATGATTATACTTCCCTTCTAGTCTTAACCCCTAGATGTACATGTGATTTTTAGTAATTACTTCAGTTTTGATACAGGTTTAATTTAGAACAGACTTTATAACAGCAGTAACTTAATAGGTGTACTTACCAAACTGTCTGACCCTAGTTTAAAGTAGTTGTGTTTACTGCTCATCATTTAAGACATGTCTGGTAAATTTGGATATTTCACCTAATATATTTTAAGTAACAGAATAAATTATACTAACTCGGACATGCCTCTGCTGTATTTTCTAGGAAAGGATTTGTCATATCAGAAGTTTGGAGTTGATATGAGAACTGTGTCAGAGCTAAATTATATAGAGGGTGATGACATTCAATCATCTGCACTGGATCTAGAGTGGGACATGGAAACAGAGTTGGAAGAACTTGGATCTGAGCACTTTGAACCAGACAACTTGACCAACAATAACGTTAACAGTGAAACAAATCAGCCACATATACCAACCTCTGGTCATCTGTCCACTTCACCCAAGGGCAGATTTCAGCGTTTAGAAGAGGAACCAGAATATTTTTCCCATTACTCACATTCAAAACCAAAGACCTCAATTCACTTTTGCACAGTTATGAAAGTATTTTGTACAGTTCTGTTTACATTTGTTTTGGGAATTTTAGTAGGTTATTTTTCTAAAAGGAGCCCTTCCTCAAGTAACTGTTTATTATCAAATGAACTTACAACTTCAAGTGAAATTCCTGTTATAAATGAGATGTTAAATGAAATCACTAAAGAAAGTATTGAAAATCATTACAGGTATGTAAATTCTCATTCATTTACTTATAGCTGTAAATGTATTAGACAAATGTTAACTTTTGTGATGATGTATTAGGTACTTTGTTCCTTCTAAACAGTTTCTCCAAGGTTGCCGTAGTAAATCCTAGATTAGTATTTCTAGCAGCAGTTTATTTTTTAGTACTGCCCAAACCGGAACTGTTCAACTCCAGTCAGGAATAATTTTTTGATGCCTTGTCAGCCATACTTACCAAATTTATTGACATCTCTTAGTGAAATACAAAAATTGTGTGTAAATCTGTGGCCCTTAAAGCATACCTAAGCTCAACATAAAATACCTAAACTCAAACAAAAGGGTTGTCTACCCTTTTATAAAAAAGGGAAAATGTTTATGATTTTTTTTATTTTAAGTGCAACACCCTTTTTTTTTTCACATCACGCATCCGAAGGCTCTGGGTACTCCTTCTTGCGCATGTCTGAGAGGCATTTTTTCTATTAAGGGAAAGAAATGCCAATCTCACACAGCGGGCTACGTCACCCGATCTTGCACTGCGCGAGTGACGTGCCAAGAAGACAGAGAAAGAAGAAATTGAAAAATGAAGATGTCGGCACTCAGCTCTTCCTCAGCACCACAACAAAGAGGAATTCCAAGACAATGCAGAATTCGATCGCGGGAAGGAACAGCACCATTGAGGGACCTGAAGGAATAAATGTAAATGTTTAGTTCGAAAACGAAAATTGATTTGATAGTGACTTTTATTTCATATATATATATATATATATATATATATATATATATATATATATATATAATTTGGATTTTGATACGTGTAAGCAGCCTTACTTTTGAAAACTATTTCCTCTTCCCTGCATAATGGAAACGTCTTATGTGAGGTAAGTGAAAACTTTAAAGCAATTTAGAGCATTTTGGTAGCAGGGAGAATTTTCTATCCTTTGATAACTTCTTTAACTGCTGTTAAGACCTGTGAGTCTTTTGAACATGCCCTATTGACTGTATCAGGTTTCCTAGTAGCCTTATCCAGTAGTTTCCAGTAGACACTGACGTCAACTTAATTTTAAAAATAACCTTTGCAGCTCGGAAATCTTCATGTACATCTAGCATCTGTCATAGAAAAGCTATATTCACTCTAAATTTACACAGACACAACGTAGAAAATCAATGTGAATTAGTTGACACAATCTTTCCTCAATAAATCTATGATGCTTAGGGTCAAACAAGTCATTTGACTCTAAACATTCAGCAACTGTTATTTTAACATCAGCGACATCACCTTCTCTGTACACCATTGGACCATCTCCAGGAATTTCCTGAAATAAATGTAGTTTGGTGATACATTTCTCATATTATACATTCTCATATTTTATAAATACTATATAAAATACTGTAAAAGTTCATTTTTGCTTTTGAATATTCATTTAAATTGAACAGATTTATTGTAAACCCACTGAAAAAAGCATAATATGGCTTATTAACTATACATTTTATTATTTTAAAATTTGTTCTGCAAAGTCCCAATATAACAAAGATTTAAAATCTAAGTGAATATCTAAATTATTAAATTTAGATTATATACATTAATTATATCTCTCTATTCATATAGATAAAGGCTGTATATTAGCATTGCTGCTAGCCATTGCCTCAGTTCTATTCTTGATTCATTTAGCCAAACTGATCTATAAATTCTAGATTTCTGAATGCCCCAAATCTAAACACTATAAATGTCAATGAGGAAAATGTTTTATTGTTTTGTCTGGTCTCTGAAAAGTACCTTCAGCAGACTAATGCCCCAAACGGGCAAAGACCACTAAATGCTAAAGTGGAATAAGGAAAAGGTGCAGATTTTTTGTGGTGACACAAAGTACATATAATGACCACTGAGTCATTGGCGCACTAAAAACAACAGTCTCCTGTACAAACTGTGCAGCTAGAAATATACACTCAATTATGTACCTATTGTTTCACATTTGACAGCAAGTGATACAATAAAAAAGAATTACAGTTGTCTTTTAGAACTAGGGGAATAGATTTTAGAGCAGGTAGGTTCCCCACTGCATAAAATGGAGTGTGGGTTGTCACATCCCTAAGCCAAATACTAAATCAAGAACGTTAAGTTTACAGGTAAAATATCACATTTTTATTATTAAACAAATATTTAAAAAAAATTAAAAAATTTGTGAAAAACAACCTCTTAATATGACCTAGGAATTAAAAGCAAGTACTGTTTATACATAAACAACATACACAAGCAGGGTTTTCCTGGCAGGCATGAATCTGTTTTACAAATGAATGATATGTTAATCAAATATGTTTACAAATGAATGATATGTTTTACAAATGAATGATATGTTAAACAAATGAATGATATGTTATTCACTTACATGTACAGTTGTTTTATGGTATCACCTCTTTTGTTTGAGGTTCAGTTACCGTTTACTAGACATAAATTGCCTAATTGGTGGTTCAACTGTGTCCAAAATTCACATAAAGAGTTCTGCAAATCGTATGTGCCAAAAAAACACAAAAAAGTACGAGTATTATGTACACAGCAGCCACCGCTCATGTTAGTGGTAGTGACAGGCTGTTGCTTGTCTTTTTCACTTCCCAACACCCTAGGACAAGAGAGACGTTGAAGGATCCATGATCCCTCTCTCCTTCTTCAACCCCTTCCATTCGTAATCTGCGGTCAGCAGCCCCAATTGATAGTGCAGACTCTCCTGTGACCAGCATACCATAAAAACAAGGAACTATCACTATTCAAAACACCATAGATGACCTTCCTTAAGTGTCTGTATCATTGGAAAATACTATAAGTAAACCCTCACAATAAGCGCACAGCTACCCCTGAGGAAGCCTATTAGGGCGAAATGCGTCGGGTAGCAAGGCTGCGTACATAATACTCATACCTTGTCATGTTTTTTCGCACATACGATTTGCAGAACTCTTTATGTGAATTTTTGGACAAAGTTGAACCACCAAGTAGGCAATTTATGTCTAGTAAAATGGTAATTGAACCTCAAACAAAAGAGGTGATACCATAAAACAACTGTACATGTAAGTGAATATTGTCTGCTGTTTACTATATCATGGATTTGAAAAATAAATTCATGCCTGCCAAGAAAACCCTGCTTGTGAATGTTGTTTGTGTATTAATACTAAATTTCAGAGTTGGCAAATATCCAAAGTCTCTTAAAGTATTGTAACCTCTTAAAGTATTGTTTGTAGTTAGTATTTTGTTGTTGCAAGATAATAAAATGTTTTCTCTTTAAAAACTCTGTATGCGTAGTGCTGGAGTAATTTCATGAGCTGATACAATACTGTGAAAATATAAATACACTATATATAAGTTTTTAGTAGTTTTTTTTTACAACTGTGACCCAAACAGATTGTGACAACAAGTGACACAATAAAAAAAAAAATAACACCTCTACGGATCACAGATTGCTAGCAATAAAGAAAAAAAAATGAAAAATATAGTGTGCAAACCCCAGCTGCATAATGCATCCTGGAGTATATGCAGCATTTGCAAATAATCGAGTACAAATAAATTAAGAAAGTGGATTGATCACTATGAAATTGGAAGCACTTGATTTGTGTATCACTGGTTGTTATGCAAAGAGAAATCTCATTCAAAAATAAAACTATATGGTCTCATTTGATTACTTATACCAGTGGATGTCATTTGGTTGCTGCCTATAAGAAATAGTCCTTGGATTGCTGTTCTGTCTGCCCTTTACCAGCATATAGGACGGGCGCTGCATGTTCCCCAGGATAATTCATATTTATTTCAATATGATATTAGACAATTACATGTTTATAATTGAATATATGTATTTTTTGATGTTTGTAATATAGATTCCTCTTGCTTTTTCTTTTTTCTTGTTTGTTAAATAGGTTGTTATGATGTAAGATTGGCTTAAAAAGTCCGAGAAACTAGTGGCTTTCCACAAACTATGTTTGTCGATATATATTAGGCATGTGGCCATGAATAACAAGCACAGGTTAGGTACCCCATGGTTCCAGGTTTACTTTAAATGTATTGCTTATAAGGATGGATGAATTAGGTGCAAAATAAAAAGTGATCTTATCACTTATGAAAAATTTGAATTGCTTTCATTTTCAAATTAGGATCTTCTATTATAGAATATGTTCTATGCTTAACTTGATGGAGTTTATTGCCCAAACCTGGTTACCTATATTAGGCTAATATCTGTTACTGTGTAGATTGAATTTTAAATGACAAATTTCTGTTTTGTTTCTGTTTCATAATATATTTATATAAGTATTATTTTGTAGATAAGGAATCCAGTTAATATGTTTTGTAACAGCAAATGCCACATTCTAAAAATTGTTTTTGGCACAGCCTGCAACCTTTTTTTCCATGGACATGATTAATTTTATTACTTTTGTAATAGTCTTTTATCTATTTATCTTTCAGTATATGATATACAGCAAAACATGTTTCATTATGATTTTATATGCCTTGTCCACTGAAGGTTATGAACCAGCCAACTAAAATATCATTAAGTCAGTATAGGAAATCATTCACCATCATTATGATGTCCTTCATTGTATCAATATTTTACTTTACGGAAGATTACGGCACCTTAACCAATGCTGCTATAATTTAACATTTTCTACTAAAAGCATATCTTCAATACATTCAAAATATACCTAAAAGCAGGTATGCTTAAAAAAAAACAAACTAAAAAATAAAAAATAAAGAGGTGCTTTTAAATACTATATTTACTGGACATTTTGTTTTTTGCTTTTTTTTTCTTTTAAAAAAGAGATTTACGTGACATTATTAAAGCACTGTTCTGCATCCAATGTTTATTTTTTGACCCTTATCAGTATGAGCCAGGTTAGGTTTCCTGAAGACTTCCCAAGACCCCTCTGACAGATTACACCAGATTATGCTAATTGGCTACAGCACATTGCCTAGTGCTTGTCTATGATGGAGCATAGATGTACTAAACTAAGATAGGCACTCTGCCCTCTATCTGGTGACTACTTAGGATTGATAGGATTACTACCGCATGTCTGTTGTCTGCAAGGATTCAGATGACGAAATTACTGGTACGCCTATTTTATGTTTTAGTAAAACCCCTCAAAGTCCTGGAGAATTAGATTACTAGTTCTCTTGGGTTTGCTTAGTCCTACACTAAACTTACAACTCTCTCCTCCACCTCTTCTACCCCACGCCTCCAAAAAACTAATCTAAAAACATTAAAACTCTAATTTAGAAAGCTTCCAAGGGTCTTCTGCCTCTGGTATGAGACCTAACAAAGTTTTTAGGTAGACCCCATCTGATGGCCATGTGTAAGGATTATGACACATAAATATTTCATGGGAAGCCTTTCCAAGGGCCTTCTGTCTTTGCTATTACACCTTACTTATACTTGTGTCAATATATATATATATATATATATATATATATATATATATATATATGTGTGTGTATATATATATATATATATATATATACCTACAGTGTATACACACAAGGCAGCAAAGCATAACAACATCCATTTTTTGTGCGTAACTTGTGGGACACTATAGGGTAGTGACCTTTGGCTTAAAAACAGTTTCTAAATTAAACTGGAATATTTCATATATACAATCCAGTAGACTTTATTTTCACTTTATATGTCAATATGCTTTTAGTCTGACCTTGTGCTATATGCTGCTGCAGTTTTGTTTTTTTCCAGATCGGGTTACAGCTGATATAAATTAAGCTTTACAAGAAGGAGAGACCCCTCCCCCCCTTGCAATTTAAAGCAGCTTGTACAGATTGCAGATTGGAGGGTGACTATGGCAAGATGAGCAGTGTTTGGCACAAGCCGCATTTACTGCATATGTTTTACAATTGTCAAACATGCAAAATGTATTTTTCATTCTCACTCATTGTTAACCTAAAACATTATGTAAGGCTGTAACCATGGCCAGGCTAAAGACCCTAAAATATTATCATATTACAAACACCCTCTGTAGCTGTAGGCATTGTAAAGCAATTAATCCTTTAAAAAAACATTTTTTTGTACTGGGTCTCAGCACTTTATTCCCCCACTCCTGGTGTGCACCTGCTCTGTTTTCATGAGTAATAAGAAGGTAAGCATACTGACAAGTGACTGTTGGCAAGGGAAAGCGAAACAAACTGAGAGAGCAAAACAAACTGAGAGGCAATTACATAGTTACATAGTAGGTTAGGTTGAAAAAAGACATTAGTCCATCAAGTTCAACCACTAGGGAAATAAACATATCACAGATATAAAACCCTACAAGACATAGTTGGTCCAGAGGAAGGCAAAAAAAACCCTGGTACAATTTGCTTCAACAGGGGAAAACAATTCATTCCTGATTCCATGAGGCAATTGGATGTTCCCTGAATTAACAGTCACTGGTATTTTTACTTTAAAGATCTATTACCCAGTTATATTCCGTGCTTCTAGATAAGCATCCAGCTTTTTCTTAAAGCAATCTATAGTAGTTGCTGAAACTACTTCCTGAGGGAGCCGATTC
>NC_092861.1:50457703-50458226 GCF_032062135.1 Pyxicephalus adspersus
AGCAAAGTCCAAGTACACTATATCAACTGCTATTCCACTGGCTACCTGTTTACTTACTTCCTCATAAAAAGAGAGTAAATTTGTTTGACAACTTCTGTCTTTCTTGAAGCCATGCTCACTATCAATTATAATAATATTTTCTAGCAGAAACTCCTCTATGTGGTTCTTGCCAGTGACTAAAGAGTCTCCAAAAATTAGAAATAATGACATTGAAATAACAGAGCTTAGCTCTTTGAGGACACGTGGATGTAATCCAACAGGTGCTGATGCTTTATCAACCTTAATTTTTCCCAGCTGTTTCTCAATATCAATTCTGAGCCATTGTGACTCATTTAAGGTAGTGACATTGCTAATATGAATTTGGACTTGAGCTCTGCCATTTTCCTTTGTGTACACAGGGCTAAAAAAATGTGCTTAGTAAATCTGCCTTGTCTTTATCCCCAGTTACCAACCCAGTGACATCCTTTGAGGGGCCTACATGCTCAGATCTGATTTATTTGCTATTATTATATTTAAAAAAAAA
>NC_092861.1:50458485-50463890 GCF_032062135.1 Pyxicephalus adspersus
TGAAACATTCCCATTTCTGTTCTGTGTTCTTTGAGGACAATATTGTCTCCCAGTCCAAGTCACAGAGAGCCGCCCTTAATAATGGAAAATTTGCTCTCTTAAAATTAAATGTTTTTATCTTTCCAGTTTTTGCTTCCAGTTTACAGCTTAAATTAAATAAAATCATAATATGGTTACTGCTACCCAGATTCTCTTTTATTTGCACATTTGTTATAAGCTCTACATTGTTAGAAAGAACTAGGTCCAACAGGGTATCATTTCTAGTTGGGGCTTCTATAAACTGTACCATAAAATTATCTTGTAATAAATTCACAAATTATCTTCCCCTTTGCTGTTTCTGTAGTGCCATTACTCCACTCAATGTCAGTGTAGTTGAAGTCCCCCATGGTTAAAACACTTCCACTTTTTGCTGCTTTTTCTATCTGTGTCTATCTAGTAGTTGATTTTCTGTTTCTTCCTTAGCACTGGGGGGCCTATAGCAGACTCCAAAAAATTAATTGTGTGTTATTCAACCCCACATTCAACACCACTCATATTGCTTTAACCTCATTGCTTGTTCCATCTGCAATGTCTTCTTTCACATTCACTTTTAGATCACTTCTCACAGACAGACACCACCACCCTTTCGAATGACTCTGTCTTTACGAAAGAGAGTATACCCAGGAATATTGACAGCCCAGTCATGCAAAGAACAAAGCCAGGATTCTGCAATACCAAGTAAGACAAAATCCGCCTCACTCATTAATGCTTCCAACTCCCTTATCTTGTTTGCTAGACTTCTAGCAATGGTCGATAGGCTCTTTAAACCATTGCTGTTTTTAGCATCACTGTTTGCCAAATCCTTTTGTTTTTTAATATAATTTAACTGTCCCACCCCCCTCTGCCCTAGTTTAAATATCCCTCCACCATTCCCCTAAATCTTTCCTCTAGCACAGCAGACCCCCTTTCATTTAGGTGCAAACCATCTCTCGCATACAGGTTGTACCCCAATAAAAAGTTTTTTTTGCAAATTTTCAGATTTTTCCCAAGCAATGCCTGTGATTACAGAGGTCAAATGTGGTCTAAGGAAATTTACATCTTGTTACAAATTTGTAAATGTTAGCATGCTCATAGACAAGTCCACAGTTGTACTTTAAGCAGACCTTGGTCCCCTCCCCATCAGCACACAACTTTCCATCCCCACTGATCCATTTACCTCCTGTGTTTTGTTGCACCCAGTGGCTAAATGAAGAAGCAGGCAATCAAAAAGCTACTAGGACCATAAATTATCCTAACATTGGCTGAATCTAATTACCACCCCAATCAGCCACAAAACTTGTGTAGTTTTAATGCACAAGACTTTAAAGGAATGACATGGTATCCTTTGTGATTCTTGACATACCTGTCAACAGATTACTTTTTCTTAATGACTTCAATCGAGTCTGAGAAAATTAACATTTATAGTTGAGTTGATTTGGGATTTCCTATTGTGTACCTTGCTATAAAAGCAATTATTATACTTTTATGTAAAAAATTAAATACTTCTAAATTAAGAAAAAAACAATAAAAGTAGAAATCGGAAAAAATTAAACACAGGCCATTTGTGAACTGTTAAAGACTGAGCTGCAATAAGACTCTGTGTATTACTCCCTAATGGAAAATAAGCTAAACATGAAAATAACTATACTGGATCTCTAAGCCCCTAGTACAGAATTTTCTAGTGCTAAAATAAAATACAATAAAATTCCAAATGAATACAACCTATCAAAAATTAACAAATATCAAAGAAAACTATACTGCCTTAGATTTCCCAAGAAGTTTACCTTTGTAGAATTGAAGTGAACCCATTCCAAATTGATTTTACCTTAAAACCTTCAAGCCTTTAATTATTCTCTAGTGTAGTTTTTTTTTACTTTTTCTGCCTTTGGCACTATATTAGGTTTCTATGGGAGCTACAAAACACTTCATAAAATAGTTATGTGCAATTTTGAATTATACACATTAGTGAAACAAAGCATATTTTCCCCAAAAGTAATATTATTGATTTTATTCCTTTTTACATTCATTGGGGAAAGATTTCACAAGATTATTACATCTGTAAATCTGGATGGATAATAGTGACTGAGATTTGCTATTTTATGAGAAAGTAATGGAAAATAATTTGCATAATACTAAGGCAATCTTCTACAATACTACAATATTTTCCATTTTTTAAGTTGAGTTGTCATTTCAAACAGCCATGTATGCCATGTATAATTATTTAAGAAATAATATCTATTTCAAATGACCAGTTTATATGTAGTAGGTGACTTTCTTGACTTTACATGATTTCAATATTTCAGTAAGAACAAAAAAAATCTGTTGCTTTGGTAAAAACTTCTGGTCACTTGCCATGAGCTGAAAAGCCAGAATTAACACTTTTATCTCTTTTTTTGTAATATTTTTAACAATTCACAACAATTCACAATGTAATAGAGATAAACAAAAGAAAACAAGTTTAATGAAGACATGATCAATTAAAAATAAAACTTTTAAAATCCTGAAATCAATAAAAGGGAAGGTTCATTCTGATTAGATTAAGACAACCTATTTAATGCCACAATTTTATTATTGGATTTCTTGAATTATTCCTCCAAGAGCTCCAGTGATGCATTAGGCAAAAACATAAGAAACGGAATATTTTATAAAGTTGATTATTAAAATGAACAATTTCAGCACAAAATGGGAGAAAGGAGCACATAAGCGTACACCTTGTTTGGGGTTCTAACTACTGGTGGGATAGCATTTTATTTGTTTTAAAATGTTTTGCTATATATTGACAATTGAAACCATGCTAGGATATCTCATTGGATGCAATTGTTATGTAATTTTAGTAGATAAGAAAGGTTTTAGGTTATATTCTTATCCCAAACCTTTTTATTTCTTTGTTAACAATATTTTAAGGAGTTTCATCTTTTTAAATATTTACAATGTAAAATGTTACAAACTGAAATTGTCCTGGGGCACCAGAAGGGAGAAGGTTAATGAGCTTTATTTTTAAGTTGTAGGATGCCCTAAATATCCATAATGTCTAGACAGCTACCTTTTTTCTCTTCAAAAGGTTTTTGTAGGACAGTCATGTTTGAACATCTAAAGATGCATAAGTCTTTCAAGTGAAAGCCATAAACCACACAGAACAGTGAGAATCCTGTTGCTCTGATCCAAATATTTTAGATGAGGTCTTGCCAGCAAAACAAACCAGACTAGTTTTTGACTAGAAAATTCGAAGGATTTTATTTTTAAGTTCTTGCCCACCTGAGAGTAAAAAATTTAAAAAAGTTTTATTTAACATTCCTATTTAATCAAGCAACTGTATTTTCTATGTGGTATTATTTAGTAAAAGGCTGTCTAGGTCATTTTCTGTGCAGATCTAATAAAAAAGCCCTTTAGAAGAACAAAATGCACCATTTGCGAGAGTCGTGGCACAAGAACTATTTCAAGGTGATGGCAGAAATTAAATAATGAGAGGTCAGTGTTAAGGTCCATTAAAATCCTTGGATGCACAGGATGATGCAGGGGTGGGAGATGACCAGCATGACAAGATGAAGAAAAGTTGTCAGGAAGTCTCATTTAAAAAAAAAAATGCCTCAACTAAATATTTGACATTTTGCATAGGCCATAGCTTTGTACAGTACATGAATACAAAATGTAACTTCAATTACAAGTATGCAGAGTTTTAAATCTATTACATTCTAGACAGACATATTATTTTGCACCATTTACAATTGCCAGCTGGAGTTAGCATTGTATTAAGTCACTTCATAGCCATTAGTAGAGTGCATAGCCTTTATGAAAACATTGCCTTGCCAGATATATACATTGTATTAAGAAGTATTATGGAATGTCAGTGACTGACAGCTCTATAATACTTCACAAGTATGACTCAAGGTCACTGATGGTTAATACAAAAAGCTGGCAAGCACAATGTAACTACTAGAATCATATTTTGTTGCATTAATCTATTGTACTTTCAGTGCACAACCTAAAGTGACATATATGAAGGCTGTTAAGGAGTTTTGCTATGAATCGATCAAGGGTAATGGAAATGATATTGTCAAAGTATAAATCTATATAAGTAATTGTATGTTATAAAAGTCTCTTCAGTAGGAGGCTACCTCACTTTCATTTTTATCAGAGGTCTGGAAACCAATATGTCATATGGATAGAATGTAATCGAGAGGAAAAAAAAATAATAAGAAAATTGTTTTTTAATAGAAAGACTTCACTGAAGTAAAATTTAGATAAATCCGTTGGGACTCCAGAGACTGAGGAGATTGGTCTGAACAAAAAAGAAAGACGGGCTTGTTATTGTTATAATGTTTCACTTAGGTGATTGTTTTTGTAGTGGCTGTTTACAGCTTTCAATTAAAAAGCAAGCTATAGCAATACAATTATTTAATCAGACTGCTATTTTATTTATATAAAATAGACTTCCCTAAGTTTCCTAAAGTAGAAATGCTGTGGCAGAGACTTAAAAATAGTTAATGATACCAGCAAACATTAGCCACAAAAGCTTTTAGATTGTCTGTTTAAATCGCATTTAGGTAAATGCTTTTTCATAGGCACAAAAGATAACCATGCTAACAACAAAATTCTGACCACAAGCAATAACATTGTTCTTTTATTGGCAGTTATTTTGGTGTAAAGTCATGCTGGGCAAGTGCTAAAAAAGAATCTTGTCATATAAGCAGTGCGCTAAACAATGCATAAAATGGTCAAAGAAAAAATCCTTATAAAAAAGATAGAATTTCAAACCTGCTAAACCAGGGATACAATTGCATCTGTGCTCTAGATTTGAAAGTTGGAGTACATGTTTTTAGTTCATACACGCTAGGGCTTGACTGCTTTGCATTGCATTGTATAAGGTTTGGACAGGCTTGAGATACAAACTTAAAGATACCCAAGTACTTTTTTTTCCTTTCCTGTTAGGGAGGACATAACAAATGTGGGTAAAAGCTTATTTGTAAATGAGGGGAGGAATATTTGAATTTTACATGTACCAAGCATGAATACCAAACTTAACTTATTTGTAAAAGAGGGACAGAATTCTCTTAGACAATTGTTATTATACCAGTAGTCCCCACAGGACACCCTACATTTTTCCCAACTTTTTGTCCCTCTGACTAGGAGGACTAACAATAATGCCCCTGCTTCATCAATGAAATCCGCGCTCGCTGGAAGCGCGAACGTACGCGCGGCCATCGATCGCGGATTACCGCGGTCCGGACTCGAGTATGCGCGTACACTCGCCTCACTACCAGCCGGATTCCAGCCTTCACAATAGGGAGCGCGAATCTGCCAATTAAGGTGATTAGATTTTAGCTGCGCGATTAAGGAGGATCTGTTAAGCTCAATGGTGAGATCATAGCAATTAATTAGCGCGCACC
>NC_092861.1:50467071-50471337 GCF_032062135.1 Pyxicephalus adspersus
ATAGCGCGACCGCGTACGATTCCGGATCGCTAATACGAATGCGCGACCGATAATCCGATTCTGCTTGATGAATCAGGGGCAATGAATCTTGCCAGCACAGGTACAACAGTAAATACCTGCTGAATCTTTTAACCCTTACCTTTTTTTTTAAAAGGTATAAATACATATTTTCCAATGCATTATGCCGTACTTGGACATGTTTTTACTGCTGCAGACAGATTTCAATCTATTGAGTGTCTGAACCCCACTAAATTTCAATTGATCTTCAGGAAAACCTATACATGTAGGTCTCCTTTATCTGTGGCTTTGCCTAAAGAAAAAATTTTTGAGCATTTGCTACAATGTTTGCCATCATTTGCAAGGATTCACAGCATACTTTCACATTATAACACTGACTGAAGCCTGTCATTGGAAAGCTTTGGATGACTTTTTTAAGGTTTGTTTACTTTTCCTGATGATCAGTTCAATAATTCTCTTCCTTTCCTAGGGTGACAATTTTACTCACCAAACTATCTATGCCAGAGGAGTGCTAGGTTAGGTAATAACACAAGACACTTTCAATGGTATATTTTAACAAACCAGAGGGAACAGAGGGAGTTTATTGTGAAGGTTTACATTCACTTTAGCTATTTACATTCATGTATTATGGTCATGTGGAGCACTTGCGACATATTCTTATTTGATTTTACTGTTACATTTGACCTCCTGCAGTGTTTAAATTGCCATTGCTAGAGTTTAGAACTAAACATTTGGCAAATCAGCTTAATGTCTTTTTCTCTGTGATGAGGTTTTTGAAATCATTTTGGAGACCTGTCAGTGATTTATTCATTTGATTAAAAATGTCTAGTGCTTCTTTAGTATAACCCATGTTTTTATTAAGTGAATATGTCATGAAGCTATCAAATAAATATTGGAGTCCCGCGTTAATGCATCTTTTCTGAAATCACAGAGAAAGGTATAGTTAGTTCCCATAACAACAAAATGCAGTTTATTAGACATTTACAGAGAAGCATTATTTTTAGTAAAGTCATTTTCTTCCAAAATCACATGGAAACAAAAAAAGGAAATGTTCCAAAGAAAGCAGAAGCAAAATGAAATGATAGAATGACTGGTTATTAAATATCTGAGGGTAAATAACGTTGAGTAAATCAACTTCTTTTAAATATTCTGTATTCTGTTTACTTAAATCTGTTTTTACCTGATTGGGTGTATTTGCAGAATCTCTTAGTCAAAGGGTAGTATAGAGGGGCAGTTACTTAAATTCTAATAATATGATTACATTTCCATTACACATCTATTAAAATACATACATAAATATATTTCAAAGTCTGGAGATGTATTATACTAGACTTGTATCCTCCATACATGTGTCAATTTTTTTAATTTTATCATGGAATGTGGTTATCATCAGTTCAATCTTACAGATTCAACCCCTATATGCATACTTTCTCCACAGTAACTTACCACTCTGTTTGTTCTTTGTGTTGTTGGATTAGAGCTTACACAGGGTTGATGACACTGTCTTCATCAGATGACAACTTTGAGAGTATTAGTTGGCATGATAGGCCCAATCATTGGATTCTGGGAGGACGTCACATAGTATGCAAAGCTCAAAAGCAGCAAATATTTGAAAATAACTCCAAAACAGCACAACATCATAAGTAAGCTGGGTTGGGATGTTGGGTGGGAGTTTTACTAGTAATTGTCACTGTCACTTTGCCTTGAATGGACAAGTGTTAAGCCTCAGTTTTACCAACCCATTAGATTGTTCAAGTAAGTAACTTGCTGCTATTTGCTAGAGTAAAGATTAGCATGGAAAACTGTGATTAGCCAGATTGTGTTACTCTTGCACTTTAACTACTAGTGTAACCTGTCTAAAAAAGTGGCACCCAGCCCACCAACTCTGTTTTATTTTCAAATTTCATTGTAGTGTATATTATGGTAGTCATCCAGCTTAAAACTGGAGAGACATGTTTAATTTT
Source organism: Pyxicephalus adspersus (assembly GCF_032062135.1). Lineage (NCBI taxonomy): Eukaryota > Metazoa > Chordata > Amphibia > Anura > Pyxicephalidae > Pyxicephalus > Pyxicephalus adspersus. The sequence goes on from NC_092861.1 coordinate 50,469,054, forward strand.
TGGTTTTGGGTTATCTAGATAGGATCAGCTTATTAATATCCTATAGTTATATATTTTTACATTTTACATAAAGTTATTAGATATAAATTTGCTTGGGTCTGATGAAGCCGATTACTCTGTGAAACACATTTCCCGAATTGTTCAAGGAAACCACAGTCAAACTATCTGGTTGATTCACTTGACTTCGAATATTACATGCTACACCCTTGTTTTTGAGTTAAACCCCCCCCCCTTTCTCCTTTCCAGGCAGCACGAGGACACCTGTCATGCCGCCCCTTCGCTTATCTCAGCTACGGGCCTCTCTGTATCCCCTGCCCAAAGTCTAGTGTTGACTGGTGTCTGAGCTTACACATGGGGGTGACATCCAGGGGTCCCTCCTGTTGCAGTGTTCGGGCCTGGCGATTAAACACTAGGGGCCAAGAATTCTGAAAAGAGGAAGATTATATGCTCCATTAAAATAATTAGCCAATTCTGTTAGTAAGCTTTTTGGTGGTGGTTTTAGAATGTGGCTTAGTAAGTATACCTGCTTAAGGGTGGGGGCTGTTTGCAAACATTGTAACTTTTTTTTGAAAGTAACATAACAATATGACAAAGATTCCTACTCTTAGATTCACTGTAAGTGAATCTAAAAAATTACACTAGTTGCTTCTTAATAGTTTATAGTGTTATGTTTCATCCAAAATTAATAGAAAAGTAAGAAGTTTGGCAACTGTAGTTCAATATGTAATGATTTACGTTTTGTGGCTTTAAGCAAACACATACTAGGTAGAAAAGCAATCCACTATAAACTGCATACAAGTGCAGTACATATCTTGAGTTGTATTTATAACAAATGTTATATTTGTAGATAATAGATAATGGTAAACCTGACATGACTGATCTCTTGTGATTAGAGATACTCCTGCAATCTGCCAAACATCTCATTGTATCAAGAAAATATTCATTTATTCCACTCACAAAAAGATAACCAAGTTGGAAACTAGAAAAAAACTTGGTAGGCAGTAGAGGCTTCTACAAAATCTGCAGATAGATTATTATTCAACAGTATTTATATTGCGCTGACTTATTACGCAGTGCTCTACAAAGTCCATAGTCATTTTACTAACTGTCCCTCAAAGCATCTCACAAGCTCTGTCCCTAATGTCCCTACCTCAGTCATATGTCTTTATTACAGTATAAGGGGGGAAAGCCAATTGACCTAACTGCATGTTTTTGGAATGTAGGAGGAAACTGGAGTACCCAGGGGAAACCCATGCAAACACAGGGAGAACCTGCAAACTCCATATAGTGTCCTGGCTGAGATTCGAACCTGGGGCCTAGCACTGCAAAGGCAAAGGCCAGGGACTAACCTCTGAGCCATCATGCTGGCTGTGCTATTAGCTAGCCGGAAGCTTGAGTAAAAACCCGGTTGACCAGTAGGAACAACTATATCCAAATAAGTAGAATATGTCAGCCAAAAACTACTAATAAACAGATAGAATATTTAGCTAAATCATAAATCATAAATGTTTAATGTCTGTCTGTCTCAATATATGAATAATCATCCATACAAAATAAAATATGCGCTGACTGTGTAATCAAATGGGCTCTTTTTTGATCTCAAGTATATAAAAGCTTTGGCCATATTTGAATTAGATTAATGTTGACACAATGTACAAAGCCTGAACAAGTTGCTGGCTTTTAATCAGTGTATGTAGGTTTTGCATTGGGACAAAAAAGAAGAATCCTTATAGCCCTACATTGCACCAAGTAACCCTACAATAGTTATATGCAGGTTACATGTGCACAGGCAGAAATGTACATCTTCAGTTTCAGTTTCTGTATACCATTTGCTGCAAAATACAAATAATAGAGAATATTGATCACTGTATGTTACGTGACATTTTCTAGCCACACTTAAAAATTCCAGCTAATCAGCTTGAAAAATGTTTATATGAAAACTTTTATATAATGAAAATTCACAATGTTAAATGTTTACAAAAAATAAGAACTGTTTTTGTCATGTCTACAGCGTAATTTCTACAAAACCTGTGAATATAATTGTTGTTAAAGTCTAAACATTCATTAACATACAATCCAAACTTTACACCTGATTTACCATTTAATCTCAATCCATATTATTACATATATTACATATTAGAATTAGATATAGAATTAGACATATTAGAACATACACATTACATATATTAGAATTTTTATATTTAAAAAAGGCCATACACAACACCCAATATATAATATTACTATATACATATGGTAACATGGAGCCACTCTTTTTTTTTTTTTT
>NC_092861.1:50472071-50478402 GCF_032062135.1 Pyxicephalus adspersus
TTTTTTTTCATGAGAATAGATATAAATGAATTTGTGTACATTGTGTTTCTTTTTCTGTATCAAATAACTTTGATGATCTTGGCTTAACTATAAATCTAAGGTCGTGCTGCTCATATAATGGATGAAGCAATTAAGCAATTTATTGTTCATACACTTTTAACAACAGAATAGCTAATTTCATGATACAATTGATTGGTCTGTAAATCAATGTAATATCCATGATTTCAGCCCACATTTAACACTTGTCTGACTATGGTTATGTTTTGACTGATTTATTGAAAGAAACATTTATGTGCATCCAGCTGTGAACTTTAAATCCATAGGTGAGGCAAACTTCAATTAATCATAGTAATTTGCATAGCACTGTAAAGAGCTTAATGTAGCTTACTATAAAATTCACACCTGATGGAATTTACCAGTGTTTAAAATTTACTTATTGAAGATATTGACATCTAAACTCTAAATAGTTTCAAGGTTTTCATCACGAGGTTTAACTGAAAATTCACATTTTTCATACATCCATACAGGTATTGAGGTAATGAGAGCCTAAGGATGGTTTTCAATGAAACAAAATAAAATTAATTTATTTTATAATTTTTATATGGGCAATGTTCCCAAATACTATTCCACGATGTGGGCTCTGTGAGTATGTAAAAAAGTAACACATTTTCCTGTGTATTTATTAGAGGATTGGAAAAAATCTACTTCATAAAAGCTGCATCCTTGCATGTCTTGTGCACATTAATCCTCACTGTACCAATCACATTTTCACACCACTGTAGAATAATCCTCTATTTCAGAAAGCTTAACTTAGGGTTTACTTTCATAATAGCAATACTGTCATGTACTGTCTTACATCTTCAGTTTTCTTTATTTATGTATTGATATATAAGGTCAGATATGTAAGTGGAATAGTTGTGAATTTTAAAGTGGACCAATCACTAGGATTTTACTTTACATAAAAGGGTAGGAAACCTTTTTATGTAAAGTACAAATTACCTTTTTTTTGGAAGTGGGGGTTGTCTTTTTGTCCATATCTTTGCATTGATAAAGACCGTATGGGAGCGCAGAGCCTCCTGGGATACCCATGCTAGGTATCTCAAGAAGCTCTAGGCCTTTTGTGCTGCACATGCCTGATTTTAGGCATGTGTAGAAAGAGCTTATTCCTCAACGGGGGAAAAATGCATGCGCATTGAGATCTGCACTCTTTTTTTTACCCCCATTTACAGCAAGCTATGTCACCTGATCTCACACCTGCTCAGTCCGAGGTCGGGTGACATAGACAGAAGCCGGAGCAGAAAAAAGAGATAGCTACCCCCAGCGATTCCTTTCCATAACTAGACAGCTCGGACCTGATCCAAGAAACCTCCGGAGGGATTGACAGATCTGGAAAGATAAAGGTGAGTTTTTTTTATTTTTTATTTTACTTTTGCTTTGAGCAAAGAAAAATATAAATTTGTTTCTGTAGTGAAAGGAAAGCTGGTGCAGAGAGGAAAAGCTGATAAAGAATAGTGAGAAGGGTAGATAAGTCTAGATGAGAAAAGGAAAGATTCAGAAGTGACACCAACATAGTGTCTTGGGTCTATGGGAAAGTGGTGCTTGAGGCCTGGAAGACTTTAAGGGCTTGGTATTGGTAAGCTCAATGTTAAATTGAAGTATAGCCTTGTACTTGAGGAAGTCACTACCAAGGTTAAAATTCCTCAAATTTTGTTCAGATGCATGAGAAGGCAGAGTTAATGGGCTATAAGAATATATTCTGCATTTGACAGTTAATTAGACATTAGACAGTTAAACGTCTGCATTAGACGTTAAGTACAGGCCTCCATATGAGAGTACAGCAGCAGGAGTTGAGTCAGAAAGTGTAAACCAAGTGTTTGGATAGTCAGGAGAGTAAGGAGATTTAGATAGGAGGTTGTGGATAGAAGTTAATTTGTTTTAGACACATCTGGCATTCCATTGACCAAACGAGTAAGGGGGTGAGTATCCTATGAATAGAGTGAATGAGTTGGGATGAGATATGATGCTGCAGAGTTCTGAAAGATGGGAATGAGATAGAGACTGTGTGGTGTTCCTGGATTGGGTAAGGTGTCATTAGTGAGAAACAGGTGAAACATGCAGGAATATAAAGAAAACATGTGAACATAGGGATAGGCAGATGAGGAGATGGGAGGAGAGAAAATTGAAGAGGGACACTTTAGGGCTGACAGAGTGAGTGAAAAGAATATGATACATTTTAGCAATCTTTTGTAGTAATAATTCACAATATTAGGATTAGGTGAGGAAAGCAGTTACAACATACTGTAGATGGATGAAAGTCTGCTATCATTTCCACTTTGAAGTGACATCATAAATTGTCTTCATCTAATGCAAAATTTGCTGTTCATATTTATGAAGAGTTGCCTAATGTGGCTTATATTGCGTGCTCATAATTATTGCAATGAAGTGTACCTGTACCAAAATATTACCTTGGTCTATAACCCTTATCATATATATATATATTTATATATATATATGTACTAAAATAGTACTTGTACTTAAAAAAAACATATAAAGCATGATGGTAACCTGTTCTAAATGTAAAAAATTCTGAACAAGATGATTTTCAGTTTCTCACAATAGCATTCATTTGAAGTGACAAATGATCAAGGGATAATTATTCTGTCCTGCTTGCCTGGCTGGAGTTCTGGAGTCAGGGAAATCATGTAACTATCCTATGGATTGGTAACAGCTACAGTGATGTCATGGCAAATGGAAAAAAATGTAGTAATTGGACTTTACATTGTGTAACTTCAGCTGATGCAAAAGCCAGAAAAAGCACAATGCCTTTGAATTTAGAACATATACATCAAGGAAAGATGAAATATTGTAGGAAATAGTTACAAAAATCCAAAAATAATTTTATCAAATTATTTAAAACCGTTGGATTAATTTGAACTCCTGGACATTGTCTACTTTATTTTATTTTTTTTCTTATGACACAACATTCTAGTGGACCTTTGCTTTGAAAGCAGTGCTAAAAATATTTGTGACTTTAATGTTTTTTTTTTACAACTGGTGAGACGGTGTCACTAAGAATGTCAGGGAAAGTGTTAAAAGGCTCCAGGGAGTGTAGATAGGGAAGGGTGGGTTCCTTGGCCCAATTCAATCCTGACTGGGTGAATACGCACCTGCACTTAGGTGCAAGGTGAGGAGGAAATAATCAGCCAGGATTGGTTTTGCTTAAACTGCTCTAATGTTAGCCAGAGAGGGACTATCTCAGTAATGGTATGTAGTTGCTCAGCCGAGCCATTTCTTTTGTTTGTGCTAAAAAAACAGACAGGCAGGAGCCTGTTTTCAACTGCAACTTTGAAGTCTGCTGTCTAACTTACTGTTTTCTTCTGACCACGTTGCTGCAGGTGATCTCACATATGGTGGACAATGCTGGTAGCATAATAAGCAGATAAGCAGTGAAGCCTTCAGCACGGGCAAATCAGAAGTGAAGATAGCAGTGTTCAGTACACCAAGAGATTTAAAGGACCAGTGTTCTGTCTAAAAATGGAAGTGCTCCTGAAGCAGCTATTGATTGCTAATGCTACCAAGCAGCAAGCTAATGCTTCTCAAAGAGAGAGCAATCGTTTGTTGGGGGCACAACTGGGGGAGGTCTCCCGGGCTGTATCGGAGGATCAGAAAGTGGTAAGCGAGCTTGTGCAGTAGCTGGCCGCACGGAATTTGGAGGGACACTCTGGAGCCATGGGTCCATGGGATGATGTTGAGGCCTACCTCCATTCACTTGAGAGGACTGGGGAGAGAGAAGGCTGGTCCAAGCGCAGTGGGCGAGTATAGTGGCGCCATTTCTGACAGAGGAATAGCAGAAAGCGAATGTTTACCTGGCCCCAGAGGACGCAGAGAGTTATGTGAAGCTTAAAACTGAAATTTTGAGGCGTCTGGGCGTGAACCCTGAGTTGGGGGCCCAAGAAGTGCACAAATGGACTTACCAAACACATGCCGACCTCCAGAAAAGGTAGTTACCGAGGGCAACGCAGAAGAATTTCTTTGCTGACGGGAGAGCTCAAAAGACTAAAGATGATAAGACCATAAAGCCATTGGATAAATGTGACAAGTATTTCTTTCATAGAAATAAGGAGAGGAAAGCTCTCCTTATTTCTATCAAAGAAGAAAAAGAAATTAAGGGAGTAGGCCAATAGGCTTTAGGCAGAGTACGGATATCACATACTGGACGGGCATCAGGAAAAAATCAGAAACTTCAAAATTGAACCACCGGGTCCTTTCCCTGGCCAAAGTGACACCCCAAAATGACAATAAAACCAGAAGATATCATTATAAACTGCAGCAAAGACTCAAAGATTCTGGAGCCCCCTCCTGGCCTCAAGTGAAAGGAAGTACGCTTTGATAACATGGTCACCTGGCTGGCTTCCTGGACAGAAAATATTCAGAGTTCAATCAAGTACATCATGCTGAACCCCAGTTCAAAACTCAAGGGGGAAAAGGATTGGCAGAATTACGAGAACATGGAATCTGATGGATCCGAAGAAGAGAAAAAAACTGTTGCCAAAAAAAACTCCTGTCAAAAAACCTGCAGCCAAGGAAAAGATAAAAGAGGAGTCTAAAGATGAGGAAGAAAAAAGAGGAGTCTAAAGATGAGGAAGACTCAGAAAAAGGAGAAGCAGTGGAAACAAACTCCCCTGTCGCTAAAGGAAAAACAGCTACTTCTGCCAAAAAAGGTAAATCTAAGGACAAGAAGGTGGAAGATGCTGATGAGTTAAAGGCTGAAGAAGCAAAAGGTGAAATAAAGGCTAAAGAGCTGCGGATGAGGATATGGAAGCTTCTGAGAAGACTGGGGACTCTTCTGAAGCCCCAGCTGAAAAGGTTGCCTATTCTACAACCCCAGCTGTTTATGAACCCCCATCACAAGAGTTCAAGGAATCAAAACCCATGTTCGAAGAAACTGAAACTGCAAAACCTTCAGCTGAAGAAACTGCTCCTGTACCAACTGAGTATCAGAATGCAGAAAATATCACTGTGGAAGATGTTCATGTGTTAACTGGGATTGAAGCTGATGAAAGTGTTCCCGTGTTGGCTGGGGAAAAGTTTTGTCTTGTTGAAGTCCAAGCTAAAGCATGGGATCCTGTTTCAGCTGAGACAAAAGAACAGTAAGAAGGGCATGAAGAAGAAGCTGAGCCGATAGTGGCTGAAAAAGGGGATGTTGAATCTGAAGATGAAGAAAATGAAGGGAAAAAAAGAAAAGGACGAAGAAGTTGGCACTCTGCAACTGGGCTTGGCCTGCCAGTAAAGTAGCAAGCACGATTGTGCCATTTCACACTTCACACAGTCTACTGAAGTCATAGAGAAGAGAGTGGCTCTATTTTCAGAACAGGTGGAAAAAACTGCAAATGAGTCCACCAAGAAAATTCAGAGGGAAATGGATGAAAGTATTGCTGTTTCCAAAAGCTGTTGTTGGTGCTAAAGATGCAGTGATTCAAAGTATAACTGGAGTGGTTGATAAGACCAAGGAAGCAGTGTGTGACAGTGTGGAGATGACCAAGTCTAGTATAAATGGATGCATCAACACTGTGCTTGGGAGCAGTGCGCTGCGCAAAATGAGCAGCGGTGTTGATACTGCTCTTTCAAAATCTGAAACTCTTCTTGAGCCATATCTACCACCATCTGATGAGAAACTAGGAAAAAAAGCTGCAAAAACGTGCCTACCATCAAGCATTGGCAAGATTTAGAGATGCTAAATGCAGAAGTCAGGAGGCCATTGCTCAGCTACAGTCTACAGTTGACACGATTGAATATGCCAGGAAGAACATGAATGATGCCAATCAGAAGATACATGATGCACAGGAAAGGCTGTACAACAAAAAGGAAGAAACCTGGCTGAGAGCAGAAAGTGCAGTCCAAGCAAGAAGATTCAACCAAGTAGTAAAGCTAAAGCAAGAACTGGGTGAAGAGTTAACAAAGGAGGGAATTGACATTCTGAGTGATGCCTGCACTTAGCTTAAAGAGCAGAAGATGTTACTAACAAAGGAGAAGAAAGAACTCTTGGAGCTGAAGGATGATGTTCAGGAGTACATTGAGGATCTGGAAGAAACTGGTTTTGAGAAAAGATGCTTTGCTGAAGTCACTTAAAGAGACCAGGGAGAATTGGACCAGAGCACCGGATCTCTAAAAAACATTTTTTGTTGTTTGTTTGACCTAGAAAATGGAAGACCCGGGTCTTCAATGGCAGCTTACAGAAAGGATATAGCAAGTAATGCAGAGGAATGCAGAGGCCTTATCCTACCATTCAACTGTATTGGAATGGTGTGTCCAACCCCACGGGGTTGAACGG
>NC_092861.1:50478426-50495831 GCF_032062135.1 Pyxicephalus adspersus
CAGGTGAAGTGTTAAAAAGGCTCCAGGGAATAGAGAATAGATTGGTCTGTGTAAGTTTCTAAGAAGAAACCTGTTTTTTTAGGGCCCTGGAGCTGGCCAAGGGAGTGAAAGGGTGGGTTCATTGGCCCAACCCAAGGTTGGTGCAAGGTTAGGAGGAAGTAATCAGCCAGAGGGATCCAAGCTGAGAGGGAGCAGTCAGAGGCTGGAGAGAGCCAAAGAGATCCAGGCTGAGAGAGAGAGAGAGAGAGCCAGGGGGACCCAGGCTGAGAAAGTGATCAACAAGAGGCTGAGGGAAGAGGATCAGCACTGTGTTGCAAGCTGGAGAGTGCTTAGGAGGCAGCTCAGTTAGTTCCCAGAGCTGTGGAGGAACAGAGCTCGGCCTTGCACCAGCAATGATTACATGTGAGTGGAACATGCTTGTTTTGTTATTCAAAGACTGTCTTGGATTGGTTTTGCTTAAACTGCTTTACTGTTAGTGCCTCTCTGACTATCTCAGTATATAGGTATATAGTTGCTTAGCCAAGCCATTTCTTTTGTCAGTTAAAGTGCTAATGAATAGACAGGCAGGAGCTTGTTTTCAACTGCAACTTTGAAGTCTGCTGTCTGACTCACTGCTGTCTTCTGACCCCGTTGCTACAGGCAAACTCACACTGGGTAAACGTTAGTTGAAAAATAAAAGGTGATTTTAGTATTCATTATTTTTTCCATGATAAATGATATAGTTGCACAAAAGAAAAATATATTTAAAATACTCTGCCTACCCCACCTCATACACAGTGGGCCCACTGCAGGTATAGTTCCTGGCAGCTGTCCTTCAGAGCCAACTAGCTGATTGCAAAGAATGACTTCTGCTTGCCAGCTCAACCTGAAACCAACTCCTAACACATATATGCAACCAGTATAGGGTTTGTGCTGAGAGTAAATTGATTGACAAACCATTATCACCAAATCTTTAAATGAGGTATGCAGAGGAAATAGTGCCGCATGTATTGGCCTGGGGAGCAAATGCCTCCCTGCTCAACCCAGCATACTTTTATGTTGGTTATACAATAAATAGAACGGAAACAAAAATCTGTTGTCATTTTTCAGTCATTGTAAAACACTGTGGGATTGCATATGCCAGGCAATGGAAATGCATCAGGAGTTACCATGATTATTTGCCAGGAAAATGTGATGACTTTTCCACAGCTTCATATTGGAAGAAGAAGGGTCCCGTCTTGAGATTTACAAATACACACATTACTATCCCATTTTACTATCTATACTATCCCATTTTGTACTATCATCTTTTACAATTTTGTGTAATCATTGTTTTTAGCCATATATTTAGATACCTATCTAGTCTTCCATATTCATCAATATTATATTATAAATGTAGTATTATATTTTGTTATTTCCATCCCATTTTGTTTGTGCTTAGTCTTCAAAACAATTCAAAATATATTTTTAGCTTGTTTACACAGCTCAGAAATAGAAATTATCTCCTCCTTAGCAGCTGTGCTGAATTTATTATTCTTTATGTACAGTTAAGGGAAAAATGGTTCTCTTTGATATTATCCTTCTTAGGGAAATCTAGATCTAGGGATTATTTTATCAATTATGCATACGTAGTAACAATAATAACTATATTTGTCTATAAATATGGCTCTTTACTTGCCATTCAGTCAGTGTAAAGTGGTTGGATAAAATTATTGCAGACACCCAGCTGTACATATATCTTGTGGCCTTCCAAAATTCCCTAGGAGTTCTGTATTATGTGTGCCTTGCCCATTCCACCTTCTAAACCTGCAAAGTGATTTATTATGATGAATGGATCCACTAAGCAGTTGTGAACAAGGGATCTGGAAAAGGGGCAAGGCAAGTTTTCATCATGGTACTGATATGGGATTTAGTAAAGTGACTACTTAAAAGACCACAGATAATTGATGTTTTAATAATTTTATAGTATAATATATATGAGTAATGTTAAACATTTAAAAAAGGTAAGGTAACAAAACATACAACAAAAATACATTATGTACCTGAAAAAAAACCCAGTAGAAATGGATACCTCCTTAATATTACTGTAAAAAAATATATCTTAGTTTTCAGTGGAATAACCTTTAGGAGAAGTCAATGAGTTGAGTCTTGCTTGTTCTACAAAAAAAAAGTATTGTTATGTAAACTTGTCTTCTATTGTTTTTTGATGCAGCGGTTTCAATTTCAAATGCTCTAAAACCATTTGCTTAAATAAGACTTGTGTTCTATAAAACTTCAATTTCACCTGTCTTCATGGAATGGTTATATAAATACTTACCATGTTTAGTAAAGGCAATATTCATTTCCGTGCTTGGCTGAAGTTCATTTTTTCATGTCCAAAATATATTATTAGCGCATCCTGAAATACATGAAATGTGATCAATGATTGATTATACTTATTATCCCCTACATAGCTTTCTTTATTTGAATACACTGGAATCACACTTCTCCTTGATGCCAGAGGTTGTAGAGGAACAGGACTAGTACTTAATTGAGAAGCTCTAATCCACAGTAAAAAAAATTTAAACAATAAAACATGCAGACTTGAGAGATTTGTCTGGAATTAAATTGGAATTTTAAATTGTATACCCAGTACAGGTAGTCCCCGGGTTACATATGAGATAGGGACTGTAGGTTTGTTCTTAAGTTGAATTTGTATGTAAGACGGAACAGGTACATTATTTTAATAAATGCAATTAGGAAAGATGTTTGTCTCAACATATTATTAGACAGCCTGGTGTCAGTTACAGTATGAAATCCTTTGTTAATAACAAAAAAAATAGAGCCTAGACATTCATTAACTTCTGGAGCAAGCTGTGCTTTGATATTCAAAATGAATCTGCAGAGTTTGTCTTGGTCATTAAAGAGTTACAAGATGTTGAAGAAAAGCCCAGTCCTTAGAATACCCATAACTTCAGCTGCGTTTAGCAAAAGATTTCTTCTGCAAGTCATGCAAACTGCCCGCATCAAGCCTCCATCCTGCACACGAGTGAGCAGGGAAGGCCCGTTCGTATCTAGGATGGATGTATGACGGATGTCTTTAACTCGGGGACCACCTGTATTAAATTTATTATATATTAAGGGGTTTAAATATAATATTATATCAGATTTAAAGATGAATAAAAAAACAGTGGCTATTCCTATTCTTCATAGTGTCCATGGTTGGGTTTACCACTGTGCCACCATGCACCACTGCTATGACAGTCCCAGCTGCTCCACAGTACAATTGATATTGTATGAATTGAAATATTTTGTTTTACTGTACAGATAGACCAAAATAACTTTCACCCTATTGCATAGTTAAATGTTCCTATAAGGTAGAAAAGTTCAGAATAAAAGTTACTTTTTGTTTTATAAAAATTCACAAAATTACTGCTTACAGCATATCTACACAACATTTAAATATGTTTATGAAATAAGATTAAAGACTTTTTTTTAAACCTATCAGTTTTTGATTACATTTTAGGTTTCTGTGTTTGTCCATTTCATTAGAATCGAAAATGATTATTAATTAATACTATTATTAATATTAGCTTTAGATATTCTTAATTCCTGCTTTTGAATTATCTACGTAATCAGTTAGAAAAATTAAAAACAACCTATTTTAACAAGGATATTTTTCAGTCCATTCATCATATATTAAAAATATACGGAGAATGAAGCATAATTTGACCATGGAAAATTATGATTATTTAATATCAGAACTCTCTGACAGATCTGTTGTACCTAGCTACTTACAACAACTGTTCCTGGAGTAACTCAGAAACCTTTTGGTATGGAATTATGTCCCACTGGCTTTACAAGATGGCCTATTCTGAATGGCCCACAGACTTCCATCTGCTTTCACAGTGGGGGGGCTTCAAAGTATAGGGCCCCAAAACCTAAACGATGATGGAATTCAGGTCCAAATATGCTCTTTTGCAAAAATGCATCTCTTTGCATAAAATAAACCTTGGTACACTTATCAAGGCTACCCTCCTAGCCACCTCACTTATTGGGGCTTACCCTTTTAGCTTTTTTTATCACACGCTTTCCCAGGACACACTCATTTTAGTAATTTCCTACAATGAATGTTTGGTAAAATGTCTTGACATTTTTAGAATTAAAATGGCAGCAGCCCACATGTTGGCTTCCTCATGACTCTGGATGTGAAAGCATTTGGAACTCTCCCCAAGGATCTTCTATAGATGTTACTATGTTTCTCAAAGTTTAAAAAAAGATCTTTTCCAAACATTCCCCACTGTGTTGCAGATTATGTGGCCAAAATGGATCACTAGTTTACATCTGATTGAATTGTAGCTAGGCTACCTCCTTTTTGTGATTTCAGTGTTTACTATTTTCACAGTAAAATACTCTACTATCATTATGTATTAATTTATTGTAACAAGATACCCCATTGTCAAGATCTGGAAACAAAATATTCCCAACACCTCCATGTTTTACTAAGTTCTATATAAACATATGTTAGAACCTAAAAATTATATTTTGAAAACATTCTTGAAAAAGTATGTGTACCACTGGCTTCTGGATTAAAGAATACAATATTTGTAATATAATTTTGTTTTTAATTTATTAAATTAAATGTATAAAATTATAAAAAACATAACAGACTGAAAAATACTATAATAAAAATATAAAACTACATTTCCCATAAAAAAAATCAATATATCCTTCTTACTGTTTATAAACCTGAAATTTTCAGGCAGTGTTTGATGCACACATTTTAAATATCCAAATGATGTTATATAAATCATATAAATCTACCTTTATCTTTCAGATTCTAAGTAAGCATTTTCTCTTCAGGTGGTATTTCATTTAGTAAAATGATAAAGCAATGTTGTAAATATATTGTTAGACAATATTGGGTTACTGCTTTTTGAATTATGTGATATAGGAATTGTGCCAGCATTTTATTGTTGTAAAGGGTGGTGAGTAATGACTTATCCCTGTCTATGCCTAGTTTTCCTTGCTGCCACAGTTTGGAATTTTTTTATTTCTAGTATTGATATGGTCCATGTTTTACATTGTATTATTTGGATTTCTTTGTGGAACTGATGATTAAGACAAGTGTTTAAGCTATGCTATGGCATCGGGTTCCTACAATTTTGTCTTTTTGTGATTAGTATGGTGTTACCATTAAACACAAAAGATATCTCATGCTTTGGAAATGTGTAATCTATTGTTGATTTATGCCTACACTTCCCAACAGTGAAGCAGTGGATGGGAGACTTTCTCTTTGTTTTGTTATTCTTTGATAAGAAGCATCCATTGATTATGCATTTCGCTGGCAATTAATTACTTTTTAATTGCTTTCCTTAGAGGTATATTTACAAAAGAAGGCCCAAAGAAAATGTGTGGCATTTACAATTTATGAGGGAGCCAGGCAGACAACAGCTAATGCAATTAGGAGGGGTCACATGGGACATTTAAATTTCATGTCCCTGTTTAGGACCAGATCTCAGTGCAACCCAACATAGTTATGAATTTACTGTAGCTTAAAAAGCACAAATAAAATATAGGGTATTGACAAAAGCATTAGCATATATAATATATCAAATTTCAGTTTTTGGCCAATTATGGCAAAATGAAGTTTTGTACAATTACAGTACATATGCAGTATTTCACAATAACTTACTTTGACAATTGCAAAGTAAACCAAACGCATATAAAAACTTGGATAACAACCTTTTTGTGTGGCCACTCTACATTTTCATTTGGTGTGGCCACTAAAAATGTGTTGGTGAGAACACCAAATGGTTATTAGCCTAATCATGATTATGGGATTGCAGGTCATACAGCCCTGTAAATATGTTAAGCATGAGGACAATTTTCAGTGATTAAGACACAATACAGGTAGGTGTTTTACTACAAGACTGAAAGTGACCTCATAAAATGCCACACTGTAAAACTAGTCAGCAGCAGGACATTAAATTAGGGAGTAATAGACAAATTATACTGGAGTCACAGAGTTTTTACATAGTAGCTATCTATCCCTCTCTTTTTTTCTAGTCTGCTGTGTTTCTCTTTAAATCTTTACACTGGATTTCATGTTACTTCAAAAATGGAACTCACATAAGTTTGCCTTTATAGCACTCCATTGCTCCTGTCCCACTTACATGTCCAACCTTATGCATACATATACCCTTAACAATGCTCTCTGCTTTGCTGTTGACCTACTTAGTAGTTCTTCACTCATAATCTTCTCTCATGCACATTTCCCAGACTCCTCTAAAACTGCCTCATTTTTGGAATTCTCTGCCTGACTTATTTAAGCTTACCCCTACTTTTACTGAATTCAAGCAATATCTCAAAACCCACATCTTTAAATGTACCTACCCATCTATCTATTTCTTTCATAGCAATCGCTATTTAAACACCATTTTATTTCCCCTGCTTGTTGTATACAGTGCTTCCCCACCTCTTGATATTTCGATTGGACAGGAAGGAGAAGACAATAGACAGAGAGTCAAAAAGCGTGTGAAGTATTACATTTCTTATACATAATAGGACAACGTAAAGTATAGATCGCCGAAGTAGACCCATTAAAACCCGACGCATTTTGCCCAGTAAAGGCTTGCTCAGGGAAACAGAAATGCGTCGGGTCTTAACGGGTCCACGTATGCGATCTATACTTTACGTTGTCCTATTATGTATAAGAAATGTAATACTTCACACGCTTTTTGCCAATAAAAAACCTCTGTCTATTGTCTTCTCTCTTTTGTATTGCCCGGGGTTGGCAAAATACTCCACTCAAAGGGTATTGCACATTGTGCATACTTTTTATACACTCCCCATCATATTGTTTAGCTTTGGTGTATGCAGGTTTGTCATATGTGGCCCTTAATAATTGATCAGAGCTGCATAGTATGTTAATGCATTTAAAAAAGTTAAAAATAATATTTTTAATAATAATACATGGAATGTACTAGAGACAAAGAGTACTTGCTAAAGTTTTACAACAAGAATTAAGATTCTGCAGGGTAATTATGTAGTAATAGGAAGTATTGGGGTGTCACTTGTGATGTCATATCCCTTCCCATGTAAATATCTGGCGTTTTTAGTGATCTTCTAAAGACACTCCTGTGAATCATTTCAGTTCTTGGATTTAGCACTGAACCCTAGCTATCACTGAAGGCCAGTGGTTCCGGACTAAAAAAAAACAATGACCCGCTGACTCTGGGTGCATTTTAAAATTGCTTAGAGACAAACTTTTGCTGTCCCTTTGGTGTTTTAAAACTGCACATGGGACCTAAGTGGGTAAATAAAAACTGAATCTATTCTCAGTGCCCTCTTTATTAACCCTTACTAGGAGTTAGGTGAAATGTTTTTATAAAGCTTTTTTATGCTTTACTATAACTTGCAACATAAGGTATATTCCTAGGAAAATTAACATTTATCTATAGAGGTGTTAATGTTTAAAGATCAAGTACATGTATGTGTCTAAGTCTATTTCCCTTTGAAGAAGCAGCAAGCAGAAAGGTATGCTGAATTTTCTCTGAGGCTTTTGTGAATGACATTGAGTGTGGATAGCTTCCTATGTCAAGGAACAACACCACTGTAGCCATGTCTCAGAGGATTCATGCTTCATCTAACAGGAGACATCTTGAACTGTACCTAGACATGACTAGGGGTAGAGAATGTAGGTTGTGTTCCAAACATCTTGTTTGTTTTCTGTCAAGTCTCATGCTGTGCTCTCTGAACTCATTCTGAGAATCTGTGATAACAAATGCAGATTAAGTTGTTGTCATGAAATGTAGTTTTAAGCGTATCATTCCTTTTATATCTATTTTCCTTTGTTCCTTTGCAGTTGGGCGCCTGTTTTTTGACCTGTCATTATGTGAGTTTTTTTTCTAAAATGCATTTTTTTATTTTAGACACAAAAATTAGAATTCAGAGTTACTCAGTGGAATAAATGCTCAGATTTTACAAAGACCCATTTAATAGTAACCATGTTGAAAATAATACTGTTTTTTTGGGGTCAACCGTTTTCTGTGGTCTGATAAATCACATTGAGCATCAGAGTCTGCTTTCAAAATTGAAAGCCTGTCCTAGTTTAAAGACAGTTAAAAGAAACCCAAAATACCCTAATTGTCCTTGGAAGTAGATTTTCGTTTACCTTGTAACCCAAAATGGCAGCTAAAATTTTAGGGTGGTTTGGGGCTAGTTACCCTGATATATACATTTTTTTAAACATAGTTGTCTTTTATGGTCAAGTTGCAAATGAGTTTTACTTTACATTTATACTCCACTAAAAATGGTAGACATAATCATGTTAGCATTATTAATTAGTAAGTACTCTGAAGCTGTGTTTTATTTGAATAGTCAGTCATATGCAAATAAGATAAAGTAAATCAATCCTGATTTGTTCATAAAATTTAAAATGAAATCCAATGGCATGTATAAACAACAAGGAGACTAATGTACTCAAATAGTTTCACTTCATTTTACCTCAAGAGCTTCATTAGGGTGCCATAGAAGCACTCGTTGAATGTAAA
The DNA here is from genome assembly GCF_032062135.1 of Pyxicephalus adspersus. Classification (NCBI taxonomy): domain Eukaryota; kingdom Metazoa; phylum Chordata; class Amphibia; order Anura; family Pyxicephalidae; genus Pyxicephalus; species Pyxicephalus adspersus. The sequence goes on from NC_092861.1 coordinate 50,486,940, forward strand.
TTGTGTAGATTGGCAATAGGCTTGTGAGGTTATTGTTTTATAGCCACAGCAATTCCTTAGGTATCTTACCATTTAATCCAACAATTCCCATTGTGAATGCAATGCTAAAGTTGTGTTACTTCATGTTTATTACTTACAAGTGTCGAGAGACTGCTTCTGAACAGAAAAGAAATGAGAAATTTCAGCTTTGTGAACTTGTCTAGGAAATTTGACTTTTGATGTCAAAAAGAAAAACTCAAATTTGAGACTTTGGATTCTTTTTCTGTTTATGGCAGTCGAAAAATGGTGCCTGGAATAAAGGTAACCTTTAAATCTATTGAGGTATACCCACTCAAACAATTTATAAAAAATTGGCACCTACAAAATGGGGTTTTATATAAATGTATATGTATACCACAATAATAAACAGTTAAAATTTAACAATTTATTTTGAATAATTTAAAAATATTAAGGCAATTACATAACAGAAAACATTGAAAGACCTCATGAAGCATGACATTTCAGTATTTATCCAAATTTTATTGTATAATTTACATTAATAGCTGGTAACACATTTCAAAGAGATTCCTCTGCTTCATCAGACCAGAAACCAATATTAGTTTTGCCTGCTTGTAATATTTCTATTCTATATTCTAATATAGTAATACTCAAAATTCAACCATAAAAGGTCATGGCTGTTGTACATCTGTTCGCAATAACACAAGGACACCCTTCTATCAGAACACCTTTACCCCCCAGCCGGGGAGAAAGGAAGGAGAAAAAAGAAATCCAAACGCTCCCCACCTATAAATGGTAATGGTTTACATACATTGTGCTTTCTGATCGGCATGTAAAAGTTAGGCGGATATTACTCAAAACTTTGTTCCCTCTAAGGGACACCCTACAGATCCTACTTCTAACCCTATAGGATGTTGCAAGAGAAGATTTCCAACAAAAAAAGCAGTTTTTGGAGTCACTTTAAGACAAATTTGCTCAAATTACTGGTTACTAAATTAGAAGTTAGAAACGTTGAATTCTGCTATAAATTTTGACTAAGTTTAATTTTTTAATAAAAGCATACTCCACAACTATGTTTTAACTGGTTAGTAAGAGAGATTTATTTTAAGGCAAAGGTATTTTGTTGGTGATACTTATATTGTCTTTTAAACTACTTTGTTAAACTATTCTGAGTCTTAAGGTCACTTCTAACAAAAGATAATGGGTGCTAGGACAACTTTTTATTGTACTATGTCTATCATACTAATTCCCATAATGATTTGGCTTTTAACTTTTTATTGCTTAATGCTGAAAGCTAAACAAAAGAATTTGTACACTTGTTCCATTTTCTTATTCAGCACTGTTGATTAATCAGCGTCTGAAATAACTCATAACTATTCTGGGAAAAAGATTTAGTATGCAAAGGGCCTGGACGGTCTATGCTGCGGTATCTCTTGATAAATCAAGGCCAATATGTTTTACTTTTTAAATATAATGCAAGTAGTTGATGTAAAAAATCTTTTCCTCTGTGCATCTTAAAGTTGCTGAAATTACTTAATAATATGCCTAAATCATTTACTTAAGCGCAATAATCTTAAATATGCTGTATTTAAAAGTCAGTTATTCTGCTCTTAGAAGCTTCATACATTCAATTTTTAATTCTTTTTTTAGTCCTCTAAAATGTGCCATTTCTAATGAACTATGTCAAGCTGATTAAAGTTGATAAATCATTTATCTTCAATTAAACTTCTAGTACTTAAATGTATTTTCTAAGGTGAACTAAAACAGAACTTCACCCTGAATTATGTAAGTCTTTATCTAAAAGCAAGAACCCTTAAAGACATATTGTTAAATTGGCATCACTTATTGAACCAATGGACACTGCTTTGTTAATTACTCATAAGTTTTTACTATGATTAAATGAATGCTCTGTGTTAGGCAGAGGAACTGATTGGCTGATCAGGCTAACACCATAAATGACTGACTTCTTCATAGGTGAATCATTCTGTTGTTTACATAGGGACCTCAGTTCTGTTGTAAGGTAAATATTGAATGTAAGTGAGGGGAAGATTTATGTTTACATATAAAACAGTAAGGAAAGCAGAGGGGCAAAGGTTTAGTGCTAAATTGAATTCCTTTTTGATACCTATTCATAATCCTTCTAAATCCAGAGAATGAATTCCATGTTTAGGCTGTGTTTATCATGTATCTTTTTATGAAGCACAAAGGCACAGACAAAATCAATTGCTAGAACATTTAACATCATATCACAAACGTTTACACAAAATCTATTCATCTAATCAATGTTCCTTAATACCGAAGCATGGTTGTGCTGAAAAAAAAAGATTTTCGGCAAGTTAAAGACATCTTTTGTGTTTTACAATGACTTTACATGCTTGTTAAGCAAAGGAACACTGCTGAATGACAATATTGAATTGCACAGGCAACAAATATTGTAAAAGCTGAATTTAGTTTTTGTCATTTTTATTCCAGCAGACTAATCAAAAATTTGTATTGTGCAAAGGTTAGAAAGAGACATATATATTTTATGGATTCCTATGACATAAAATGACAGTTCAACATGTTCATATAAAACTGGACACTGTAACTGTAGTATAAGGTTTCAAGTATTACATATTAAATATATAATACATTTATAAAGTAAACTGGCAGAGTTTGTGACTTAACTTCAAACTTTTATTAGATGAATAACAGACATACTGTAAATTATACAATATCAATGTCTGTTTTTGTAGGGTGTATAAAGAATCACTGATGACATTTATATAAAATTTCTTTGTCTACAGTCTGTGAATGACTTTGGCATGTGGATACTTAATTGTAACCAGTAATGTAACCATAGATGAATTTGTCAAGACTTTTGTTTTCAAAATACAATTCCACTCTATACAATAAAGTTTAGAAAAAGAAAGGGACTTTATAAAAATAAGCATCTGTGACGAACACCCTCTCCGTCTGCTCCCCTGCACATAGATTTTTTAGCACTCTCAGCAACAGTCCACACACCAGCAGGCTGAGAAGGGCCGTCACGGGGCAAGGTTAACCACTCTGTTAGCCTTTGCCACACACCCTATTACAGGTAGACTGCCACCAGGTGCTTAGATGCACCGTTACACTTTGCAACCACAGTTATGTTTCTGCTTCTCTCCGTAATCACAATATTTATAGTAGTGTCTTCAGGATAGCAAGTTACACTATTGTTACTTAGAGCTTTCAGAGATTCAGCTTACACTTTTTAGTGTTTATCAAGTTAAAAACATACAAAACAGTGCAAAAACAAATAAAGAAATATAAGGACTAATCAAACATTAATAACAGAACTTTAGCAACAGCATACATTAAAAAGGGAAAACTGTGAAATAATACTTGTGTAGAGTTGGTTTTCCTGGTCCAGGTTGCTGTGTAAAGTCCAAGTTATTAGCCAAAGTCACTGGGCTCCCTGCAGTGCTCAATGTGTCAGTGACGTTGCCCTTAGCAATAAGATGGTATATAATAGGATCATCCAGTGATAGCAGGCTGGGAGCTGTCTGAGGGGCATAGATTAGGATGCTTATAGACATTCCCAGGAGGCCCTTGTTTGTGCCAATATTAAAAATTCTATAGGTAGAGGTTTTATGAAATACCAACCCCCAGATTAATATTAACCACAAAATAGGGAATTCACAGAGACCTATGTCTGGGACTTATGATTCACCAGAACAGGATAAATATGGTTTCCAGGCTTTCCTAAAGCCTAGGAGACTAGTTCTTGGTCTCAATATGTTCACTATAAAGATCCAACTAGAAATCAGTCAACTACTATTTTTTACATTTTTTTGGTATTTTAAAAATATAACACTTCCAAATACAGTACAAAGTTCAATCCGAGACACTCTGTCTAGCCCTGAATCCTGCGAGTCTTGCAGACACAAAAACTAGACAGTCACAGTAGGTGTTGTGACTAGAGGGCCTGGAAGGACCCTGATTATCAGATAAAAAAATACCTGATAAGAGGAAATGTATGACCCTAGTCTGCTATTGAGACAATTTCCAGACAAAGGTGTGTTAAAAGAAGACAATTTTTTATTTAAAAGGGAGATCAGGACTTAATATCACAGCATATATTACATTTAAGTTAGTCATGGAAACAAGGGCTCTGATTTATTGGATCTAAGCTTTCCAAAAACTGGAGATGATAGACATGGGAGAACCTGGGTGATCAAGAAAAACTACAATGGATTAAAAACATTTGTCAGCTAATAGCAAGTAATAAGAAATATATGCCGGGTTTGCTGGATCACCCAGGTTCTCCCATAATAGTCTATCTTAACTAGTCTTGGAGAACTATAAATCAGGCCCAATGTGTACACTGTATATATCCAAATCTACAACTTTATTTATACAAAATTGATGATCTTTAAAAAAAAAATATTAAATACTGTATAAGTCTATTTCATCCTCAGTATGTTGAAGCAAAACTAAACCCAAATTTGAACAAGGTGGATTAAAATTGCGCGTGAAAACATTTAGTGTATAGACACAATATGGTGAATAGAATAGCTAGTTAACAGAACAAATGTGTTTGATCACTGCACTAAAGCTCATTTATGCTCCTCTCTTGAATTAGTTGTTAAGAGCAATGTAAACCTGGAATGGACTTTTTAATAAGCATTTGCATTTAGCTGCCACTTGTTTTAAATCCTGGACCAAATCCATTTTTCACAGTTGTTCTTAAACAAAAATGTTTTACTTCTACTTACAGTTTATACCATAGAAACTTTGTAAACCCAACCTGTACAATATGAAGTATACTTATGTATATAATATAAATATATATATACTGCTGAAATTATACTGTGGAGTATACACATGTATTTATAGATTTAATGAGTTCTATATTAGGAAGTTTAAAAAAAGAATGTAACGAAATTTTGATTTTCCATGCATTTTTTTAAATCTGTTTAAAGTATAGCAGAAGATTCTTTTTTTGTTTTCTGTATAGACCAAGGCTTATGATAAAGAAAACTCTGTCACACATTTTAAATATATTGCAGATGCAAAGAATCCTATCTTTTTGCCTTCCAGATATTTCACAGAGTTTTCTGTCAATAAAACAGACCCAGACCCAGCAAAAAAGATTGCACTTCTGTGGACTTCAATAGGCTTTAAAGAAGTTGAGTTAGTAAATTAGTCAGTCTTACTTGACCTACCAGGCTCCTCTCCAAATACAATCACTCTGAAGAATGGCCAGTGCTATTATCCAAGCGGACAAGAATGTGATGAAGAGACCAAAAGTCAGGAGTTTCTATACACATACGCTGCCTACTCTGCCAGTGGAATTGTTGAGGTAACATGGCTATTTATCACTGTCACTTTAATAACATAGAGTCATAACTTTGTATATCCCATCTTCTGAAGTATGGTATGTGGGTTAATGCAATGATTGTCAACGTTGAACTTTAGCTGTCCCTCAAAGGGGCTCACAATCTAATGCACTACAATAGTCGTATGTCTATACCACAATCTAAGGTCAATTTGGGAGAATTCCACATGTTTTTGGAATTTGGGAGGAAACTGGAGTACCCTGAGGAAACCCACACAAACACGGGGAGAACCTGCAAAACTCCTGCAAATTTAGTGCACTGGCCCAAGATTCGAACCTTGAACCTTGCGTTGCAAAGGCCAGAGCAATAATATATTTATACATCTATATATGCATGGAGATTACATAAGTAAATTATGATAGAATAAAGTATATATAAAGCCTGTCTCTTATTTTGGATTGAGAATAAAAATGTTTTTGTCATCTGTGTTCCACAGGGGAGATTCCCCTTCACTTTTGGTTCTGTGCACAGGATTTGAAGGAAATTGTTTCACAGTAAATACACTCTTTTATACACTTTCCACTATGTCCCTTTAAACAATTTCTGGTGACAACCAGGGTGAATGAATCTCAAATAAAACCCCACTAAAAGTGTTTACATACACTTTGACTCATTTTCTTAAGTGTTTACACTTTTACAGACCTCTGGCTAAGAAGAAATCTAAATTCAATATACATAATGGGCCTGATTTCTTAAAGCTTTCTATTCTGATTCAACTGGTGTGGTTTGTAATTACTAAATCCTAGACAGTCCCAAGCCATACTGGAATGGCAATAACTTGTATAAGGGCAGCCTCCACAGATAGGTGACTCAATGGGGGAAATGGCTGAAGATCTTAAAGAGGTTTATTCTTGCAGAATAGGTATACTAATGGAATGAATTCCATAAATCTTACATTATGGTAAACAAATGCAACCCAAAACAAGCCTCTGTAGATATTTCTTTTCAAGATTAGTATGAAAAGTATTCAGATTCAGGCGAATATAAAAAGCTTCCCTATCCAGAATTTTAGGTGTTGAATCTCTTACTCTGATTTGTAAAATATACACACACAGATTATATATATATTTTTTCTAATATAATATAAATATATTAGGAATATAGTTTGAAAGGGGCTTACCTTTTTATGCTTAGCCAATAACATTCTAACAATCTATAATACTGTTCATATTATTGTTATACATATTTAATGTGCATATGACCTTCTAGTGACCATTGAAATTTCAGTCTGACTGTTTTCTTATCAAGAAATGATATGAATACATAATGCAGTATGTGTAATTTTATTGTAAAGGATAAATAACTATTGTGTACATACATACATACACACACACTCACTCACTGGTTGCTCTTTATTTAGATTAACACATGTGCACATACCAGGCAATTAGACATTATTCAGCAAACTGCACATATAATTTTGTTAATAATTGCTTTTCTTTATTTTCCTCTTATTCAGGGTGAAGTTATTGATGTGCAATATGGGACAGTCAAAGATTTAGAGAGTGTGATCCATGCAAAAACTATTTCAAGACTAAAGAAGTAATGCTGATATATAGTTATAGTGTTACATGTAGAATTTCTGTATGCACACTATTTTTTACATGTAAAGTGATAAGTTAAAAAAAAATTCATAAAAAAGAAAATGTTAACAAGTAACAATACAATGCATAAACATGAAAAATATTTGCAAAGTGGATAATTAAAGGGGTTTATCTAAGATGTATGAAATCCCTTGGTAGAGTGATCAAGATTATAATCAAGCATGTAAACCCTAACAAGGAACTTGTTTTTTTTTTGTTTTTAGTCTGCCAAATATACCATTGCAGGCTTTTGCTATTTCTGTTTGAAAAGTAAGCAAAACTGTCTTGTATCCTCTGTAAACTTTCTTTGTTATCACAAAAAGCCCTCCTAGTTCGCATAGACTTTATGTTGCAGAGATCTGAGAGTAGAAGTGGTTAGGTAGTTAAGCAAAAATAGCAGAGGCTCTGACACTCCTCAAAGAATTCTATACATTTATTTTTTTTTTTATACCTGAGCTTACCTTAATTTGGTATAGAAAAAAATAAATCAATTTTAGGCAGACTGGAATAAGCAATAGTTTTATTAGTCCTTATAAAATAATAACCCACTGTGAAATAGATAAGTTGACTTTAAAATGTATTTGCAGCCAAAACGCTTGTGCTGCTTGTGAAGTGACAATACAAGCAGTATATCTAAAACAACTTTGTGTTTAGTTTGGCAGTGCACATAATCAAAAATATTGTAAATATTTGGATACTGATCAAATCATATATCCCCACACAATATTGGAAAAAAAGTATTTCATTTCAAAAATAAAATGTCACGGTGTCATCTTTTTCTGAAATATTTGAATTAAAATATCTTTGGAAAAGAATATTTGGAATGAACTTAGTTTTTCATTTATATATACAAGTGAGCACAGTAATATGGCACTTTTTCAATACTTATCTAGCAGAAAATATGTTAAGGTCTGTATTGGTGTTATCTTTTTACTACGTGTAGTATTTAAAAGACAAGATATTTTAAAGAGATTTACTGCCTTTCATTGACCACTATAGCAATAACCTCATCCTGACCTTTAGAAAATTGAGAAATAGCTTTGTTTCTTTATTTCCAGTGGAGTTTTGAGATTCCGGAGAGTATTGAGATAACAGATGTTCCAGTTATAACAATCGGTTTCATATGATGCTTGTATGATATAAACTACTTTCCCCTGGGTCCTTTTGTCAGAACATCTATGTTTTTCTGAAGAAATTTTATTAAGTCTCAAGAGAAGAGGGAAGTGATTTGATTGAACTACAAGCTGATAGAAAGCGTTTTGATTTGCTTCAAGCAAATATCTACAAACTTTTGGTGATTTGCATCTTCCTTAGTTGATGCTACACTACACTTATTGGTATACATTTTAATTTCTCATCCTGCTAGCAATTTTTCATTGCTTTGGATTTTAGCATACAATTCCAATCATTTACAAATCTTCCCTCTATGGTATTTCACAACTTTTTTCACCTTATATTTTTACCCAAAATAAGAGAAACAATACTCTTTATGGAATTCTTTTACATGTTAGTATATTTTGTTTTTTTTTGGAACACATTTACCAAGGTGTTTGAGTTAAATTATTTTCTAATAAAGAACATTTTATTTTTGAGTCAGTTAGCAGGATCAATTATCACAAATTTGGACCTAAAATATAACATCTTGACTATGAAGAGATATTGCTATAATACTGCTGGACTGAGTCGCTTGAATTTGCCTTAGTTTAGACAGACTGACTGAATCAAACAAAGTCAAACTCAGTCATAGTCAACACAAATCAAAATGTAGATCAACTGTATTAAATGATCTGCAACCACATGCAGATGCATGCACAAAATGGATCCCAACAGCTAGCATTGAGTTTGGTGCTAGGTAGGATTTGGGGCAACCAAATATGTTTTCCATTGGATCTGTCGGTTTTTCTATGGTCATGCTTGCAATGGCAAAGGTGGCTTTTTCCTTCAAAAAA
>NC_092861.1:50496672-50502562 GCF_032062135.1 Pyxicephalus adspersus
GCAGACTTATGATGATGTATAGGGTGATCTTTTATTATATAGTATTTTATTCAAGATTGTATGAATTAAATTAAAATAACTAAAAGAAAAAAAAAAAAACAATTAGCAAAAAAAAAAAAAAAAAATGCCTACTTCCTGGAGAGTGTTGTTCACTTGGCTGGCTGTTGTGAAGAGGTTTCTCTTCACCATAGAAATGATTATGCGATCATCCACCACTGTTGTCTTCGGTGGATGTCCAGGTCTTTTGGTGTTGCTGAGTTCACCAGTGCTTTGTTTCTTTCTCATGATGTACCAAACTGTAGATTTTGCCACTCCTAATATTGCAGCAATATTTTAGTAGTTTTTGCAGCTTAAGGATGGCTTGTTTCACCTGCATGGAGATCTTCTTTGACTGTTGTCTGTTCACAGCAGAATCTTCCACAAACAAGCACACCACCCCCCCAATCAACTCAAGGCCTTTTATCTGCCTAATTGATAAAGATAATGAAGGAATTGCCCACACCAGCCCATAAAATAGCCTTTGAGTGAATTGTCCAATTACTTTTGACTCCCTGAAATTAAGGGATTGTGTAAAAAAAAGGCTTTAGTTCCTCAAATTTTTATGCAATCTTTTTGTTCAACCCACTGAAATAAATCTAAAAGTCAGCAGTTCAACTGCATCTGAGTTGTTTCATTTAAAGTTAATAAATTGTGGTAATGTACAGAACCAATATTAGAAAAAAATTGTCTCTGTCCAAATATTTATGGACCTAACTGTATGTAAGCACCATTAACCCTAGCAAAAGTTTACCAAAACATACAGCCTAAAGAAGTAATGCTGATATAATGTAATAGTGTTACATGTAGAATTTCTGTATGCACACTATTTTTACATGTAAAGTGATAAGTTCAAACAAATTACATAAAAAGAAAATGTTAACAAGTAACAATACAATGCAAAAACATGAAAAACATTCGCATGGTGGATAATTAAAGGGGTTTATCTAAGATGTATGAAATCCTTTGGTAGAGTGATCAAGATTATGATCATGCATGTAAACCCTAACCCTTTTTTTTGTTCCATTTTTAGTTTGCCAAATACACCATTGCAGGCGTTTGCTATTTCTGTTTGAAAAGTAAGCAAAACTGTCTTGTATCCTCTGTAAACTTTCTTTGTTATCCCAAAAAGCCCTCCTAGTTCTCATATTGAACTTTATTTTGTAGAGATCTGAGAGTAGAAGTGGTTAGGTAGTTAAGCAAAAACAGCAGAGGCTCTGACACTCCTCAAAGAATTCTATACATTTTTTTTACCTGAGCTTACCTTAAATTGGTATAGAAAAAAAAACAAATCCATTTTAAGCAGTCTGGAATAAGCAATAGTTTTATTAGTCCTTATAATATAATGACCCACTGTGAAATACCCCATCGAGCTCTACATTGGTCAACCAGTATAAATATTTACACAGAAAAAAATCATTAACACAATAGGTCAAAAGGTTTTCATTACACATCTGTTTCAGGTTTCAATAGGATGGATCAGCCAGCATATCCTCTGAAGACTAGATGTACTTTATCTCAATGCTTAATCACGATGGTCAAAAGGCTTTACCTTTTTTGTATTTTTTTTAAATGAAAATGAATTCAATGGTTTTGATATACTGAACAAGTTTAGGCTAGTTACTTAGCAAAGTAAATTATCACTCTGCAGGGGAAAAATCATTTAGCCAATGTGGTAAAGGTCAGCTAAGTTCAGCCATTTAATCAAGTGCACGTGATTAGGTTTTCCTTGCTAACCAATTTTTACCACATTTGCCAAGCTTAGCAAATTCTCTTTGTGTGAGTAGCAATTCACAGCCAAATCAACCCTATTGTGTTTTTTTTTTTTTTTCTTTGGGAGAACAGTACTATCTTTGGATAGGTAGAGCAATTAGTAGTAGTATATTTTATTCAAAGTCAAAAAACATGCTTTTATACATACTTGATGCCTAAGTATTCATCATGGAGCATTGCTGCCCACTTATCGTCTAACAACATTTTAGGACCTCTGCCTCAGTGTTGGCTGTTTTGACCCAATAGTAACCCTATGCACAAAATTTAAATTGATTAAAATTTTCAGGTAGATCTTTAAAACTCACATCCCTCATTTATGACATATTTTCTACCTGTCTTGTTCTAATGGTTGGTAATGTGGACTATGAAGACTTATAATAGAACAACATGATAAATTCAGTAAAGCTCAGTGCTGTCCATTTGCCTGGTCTGTATCATTAAAAAAAGAAAAGATCATGCCTTCGACCGAATTAAATCAACTGGATTATTTTTTATAACTTTAAACAAATTATTTGCAGCAAAATTGTTTGACTTTCTGTTAAATTAGACCATGAAAGTATTGTGAACAAGAGAAAACTGAACACTTTCTTAGAATGCTTTATATTTTAATAATGTGTTGTAAGCATTTTCTTTTGTCTGGTAAGCAATTCAATTATTTTGTTTCTGAAATGAATTAACTAAAGGCTGTTGACTTCAATCAACTTTTGTGTCTAGGGAATTGTAGTTCAATTGTACTTAATTAGAACTGAGCTTAGCAAATCTCTGTCTAGTGGTTGAGGAAAACTATGCATATGTTACATGAATTCTAAATAATGATAACTTTGGTGCTGTGCATGAACAAAGACCTCTACGCTAAGATACCTTCTCCTTCAGCAGATCTAATTTATTTCAAATACTATATATATATATATATATATATATATATATATATGTGTGTGTGTGTGTAAATACACTCTAACACACACACATACGCTCTGGCCTATGCAGCAGTAGATCCATGCGTGTGTGATAGTTCTGTTATCTATTTAATCAAACACAAAAAATAGCAAGCCATGCCATTGAATTAGCTTACTTTCACATTCACATATGCTTTTGTAATACATGCTTTTTTTTTTTTTTTTTTTTTTTTTTTTACCTTCTGGTCTTTCAAGTAAGCCATGTCTTATCCCAGTGGCTCCTCAAAAATAAAAAAAATGGATATGGTAATTTTTTAAATGTTGCTTGGCTACCCTAAAGAGAAGCACATATATGCTTTACCACAATTAACCATTTTGTAACTATAATGTTAACTTTATAATTGGGCTAAATGAAAAAATTGCTTATATCAATCAAGTAATAACCAAATAAAAGTTTATTTTTGGCATAGGTTTTAACATTAAAGGCACAAAATGACTATCAAGAATTTGAAAAATGTACTGCCATACAATCAGACTATGAAGAACCTAACATAATGTGGTACCTGTGGAGGCCTACATACAATCCTTACATACCAATTGCTTACCTATGAAATGGTATGCAATATTTAGATGGTTATCAGCTAGTACGGAAAGTGTTTTGACGTCAGCCACAATAATGTCACTGTAGAAATAGCTCCTGCATTAAAGCAGAAGAAATCCCGCAGATCCCTCGATCTGGTCCCGCGTTGTGAAGGAAAAAAAAGGGACAATTTCACTGCGCATGCATGAGATCAGCATCTCTTTCCCCTTGGAGGAAAAGATGCACCTTCTGATTAGGGCATGCCAAGAAGGAGCAGCCAGAGTCTCGAGGGATGCATGGCGTTGGTATCCCCGGAGGCTCTGCGCTCCCATTAAGGGTGTTGCACTTAAAAAAACAAACAAACAAAAACTTTTTTACTTTATATAGAAGGGTTGTCTACCCTTTTGTGTAAAGTAAAAATGTTGAGTTTGGGTAGGCTTTAATGGATGCTGTACTTAGATTTGCTACTGTATGGAACCATATTTTATAACAAATGAAAAAAAAAAGAAAAACAAAAACTTAAACAATGCACAATTACCCTTAAACAAGCGTATGTCAACAATACTGTTTAGGATTGATGTGAATTCTTACATAAACTGTTTACATGTAGTAATTCTTTCTTAGTGAGAGATTTGGCAAGCAAAATGAAGCTTATTTTACTAATTTAAACTCATTCTGACCTTTTTGCTGCCAAAATGCCAACAATCTGCTTTATTTTACATCTTTGTAAACATTATTAAAACATTTATCTGCTTCTTGTACAAAGATGTTGATTGGCATGTAAATTGAAAGCTGCTTAGAGAAAAGTGAGCAACACATTATTGCTTTGCTCAGTTACCTGTGTCTGATGTTTCCACTAACAGTATAGATATTAGTAATGAGACCAAAAAAAAACATTCTCCCCTTATGTCTAAGCAGATGGAAGAAAATGAAATTCCTTTCATATTTTTCATATATTTTCAAAACATATTTTTGGGAATATTGTCAAATTAATTTTAAATGATTTCAAGTCCAGGGTGATTGGCGAGTATAAACACAGGCTTTCATGTCAGTATTAGGTGGGTCATGCCAATGCAGCACACTACAGGGCCTCATCATTGGCAGTATAGTTGGGTACCCATATTGCAGTATAGTTGCGTCCTGTCTTGAGATTTGCTTCTTGCAAATCTGTATTTTTCAAAATTCTTTTAAAGCAAGCATACAAGCCATTTTTTAATTTTGAATTTTTTATTATCATTTTCAAAAACATTGACCTTAATAGGGCTTAATAGTTTATTCAACGACTTAAATGCAAGAGCCTACCAAAATCCACCAAGTGTATTTATAAATACCATAAATCCAAGAATGAGACCAAAATAAATGCAATACAAATGAACACAATGAATGAATTGATCACAAAAATGAGAACGGTAAATTGAGAATAACATATTGCACATTTTAAAAAAATGGAAGGGCTTCACACTTTTGTGTGCCTTAGGAGTGCTATGTTATAGTAGCACATTTAGGCATTTACATTTTTGCGTTCATTATAGCTCAGCTTAAAGGTATCTCAATAATTTTAAACCGGCTGTTAAAGCAACACTCTCACTTTTGGAACTAATTTTCTTTTGTATTGCTTTTAATTTATTTTGGTACAGTTGGGTACTTCTAGTATTACTAATACAATGCTCAAGTTCTGTTTGGACTGGAGTGCCCGATTAGCTGCATGAGGCTATTTTAGGTAAACTTTTCAGAATGAAAACTGTAATAAAGGCTTATGTACAGGTTTCCTTTCATGGTTGGCTTTACTGTTTTATGTTTCTCTACAAGACTAAGGCATGAAGAGGCATTGAAGCTTGATGATGCATCTAAAATGTTTATCTTTAGTGCTAATTATGCCATTACTAATCTAAGGAAATAGGAGCCAAATGTCATTATACAGCTTTGCAAATTTATGCTTTGGTTACCTTAGAAATTGTAAATGCTTCCAAACACCCTTTTATGATTGAGGTGGAGCCTGCAAATATTACCACAATAATGAAACACAGCTACTCAATATCTAGCCTTTTTATAGCATTAAGTTAGCCATAGATTGATTGACTTTACTTGATCAATTTTTATTTAACTTGGTTAATATAAATGTTGACTATCAATTGAAAATCAGTAAATATTACTACCGTGCACTACAATCGAAGCACAGATTTTTTTTTTTTAGAATTAATTCTTGGTAATTAATCGAAATGTAAATTGAGTGTATCCTTTCCAGCCTTTGAGAGCTTTAATAAATCAGGCCAATTGTCTTCCCCAAAAGAGGGGTCGGAGACCTTAGTTTGTACTTTCTAGTGTGGGATAGTATTGCATGAATTACAATACTGGCATGCCTTTATCACAATCCCTCAGGTTTGAAATCAAGCAAGCTCTTAAAATCTCTGTCACTACTATTTCCTACTCCAACTTAAACTCAATGCGCCTGATTTAATAAAGTCATCCAAAGCTGGAGAATATACACTTTCATCAGTGAAGCTGTGTGATCCAGCAAACCTGGAGTGGTTTTTCTAAAATCATAAAAGATAAAAAGGAAACTCACACAAGACTATACCGCCTGGAAGGTAATATATATATATAT
>NC_092861.1:50503090-50508083 GCF_032062135.1 Pyxicephalus adspersus
TTTATGGTTTAGAATACTTCTCTTTACAGTATGCTGTTTGTACTCATCAATCTTTATAGTTCTGGATTTTATTGTGACAGACTACCCAGACATCTAAAACTACAGAGCAAATATAAAGGTAGAGAGGTAGACAATAATTTAAATAATATCTTTGTTTGTTGAGCATTGTGCAAATTACCCCAGATACCCAGAAAGTCCAGGTATTTTATTGAAGTATGGTACAAAAATAAAACTCTCCTCTGTGTAAAATATGTATTATCTTGGTTTGGAATGTGGGGTGTAGTGCTGGTTGAATCAGGGCTGTAGAGTCTGTACAAATACATGTCAACTACGACTCTTTATGGTAACACCGACTCCTCTTTTTTGAATATGCTGATGTATGCTAATGTTCTATCTTTATTAAAACACAACATACACCACATTTTATCACTGCTAAAGTCAGCCATTATAAGACAGGGTCTACTTTTGGGAACAAGAACTCATGGCCAGGAAGCCGACACGATACACTATTAACCAGCCTGTAATTGCCAGCATGTAAACCTGTAAACTTTATGCCTAAAGTTTTTAAATAAAACACAAAAATGAAAGCAAAGTTTTATATTTTTTTATTATCAAGAGGTTATACAATTTAATTGCGTATATATTAGGATCAGGAACATCTTTAGTTGTTCAAAAATATTTGATAAAAAATGTAATAGAGTGCAAAAAGGTGTCTGTAACAGCCATTAGGTGATAAACAACACCTCTATTTTCTTACAAAACTCTCAGTGTACAGCGAAGGTATACATGTATAATTTAATCTTAACTGTATAACCCTGATCAAATTTTATCAACACTATCCAAAATTCTCATAATCCTATCAAATCAATAATTTTTCATGAGCCAAGAATTATCCAAATTATAAAGATATATAAATTTTAGGCTGTAGTATAGCTCAGATGAGCTTCATACTAATGACAAGTCCACACTAGGCTTAATTATTCCAGCAGTGAACTACTTTATCATGACTGTTATCTGTGAAATAGGACATTTTTACATAACGCTTTTTGTAATAGGAGTTGGTAGATTGTTTGGCGACATCGACTCCAGGTACTCCAGACTCAGCAGCTTAGTCAAATACTTCTGATGTTAGTTGATTGAAACTTGGGTTATCCAATCCACACTTATCCAATCTCAGATTTTAAACTTTGCTTGATTAGGTATTTGGATGCACTTTTTTACATTCTGAGTGCCTCTAGTTGAGTGAAAATATTTTTATTTTTAATAATAAAACAAAAAAATTGTAGCCAATAGTAATTCAGGAAAAAAACACATCTTTGACCCAATGACACATGTATGATATGCCTTGTATACATATGTAGGTATTAGAGATAATTTTCTAAAATATCTTTTTCCATAGACCCAAACAATTTGGTTGAAATTTCTGTACAGCAGCTCCTTATACTGTATTTTGTGGAAAAAAACTATTGACTCTCACATTTCTACCAGACATATGCAAGTAGAATAATATAAGTCGATCTTCAGGCAGATATTAAATGCATTTATGTAGATGTAGATAATATTCAATCTAATTTACTTTAACTATTTATAATCCCATATATAGCAGTAAGTATTCAAACTGGGAAATAGAGGGCCAAACTTTGGGCATTAACTTGTACACACATCGTACAGGACTGCAACAGCCATCAGAGCAACGGAGCTGCTCCGCTCCCTTGATTGCTGTTGCCACCCTGTAGTATGTGTTCCTGGATGGAGTTTCTCTGTCCAGGAACACAAGACTCCTGTGTTAATGGATAGTGAAACCCTATTCAAGAACACATACAACTAGTAAAGGGCTGCAAGAGCAATCAGTTTCTATTATCCTTACCTAAATATTCATCGTATGTGTTTTTTCTACCTATAGATACAAAGAATATGTTCCCTGCACCTATAAATACAATGTATCTAGAGGTTAATTACCCCTCTAGTGGCGTGGATCACACGCTATTCTTAAAAGAAGGGTTTTTTTTAAGTTTTTTGTTATTTAAAATTCGATCTTGATATGCAAATTTACATCGGCTGTTCTCGCTTAAAATGTGGTGAGAATGGCTGAATTCGCCACCAGGTCAAGTTTAAAACAAGCTCGCGTTTTTTTAAATTCTCACTCGCTCATCCCTAATTATAGGTTTATAATAAATTGGAATTTACTTTTCTGTGCCAAGGGGATTGTTGCTGTAGCGCTTTTGTGTGGTTAACAATCTACATCAAAAGATAAACACACTTGGGCATTGTAGGTAGAATAAATAATAACCATTGACGAAAATCCCTATTGTTGTCTATTATGATTGATACTCTTTACCAAAAGAAATCCTGCAGTTATGTTAGTATTTCATGTGTGTTCATACATGTTCTGTTTCAAAACAATGTTTAGTAAGGATTATATAAAGTATATTTTCTTGATTCCATTGTTTTGTAATGAACAACTAAACTCAATGTATGCCTCCATTGACAATCTGTCAAGCGCTTTCCATGGAGACTACAAATCATGAATCAATTTCAAGACATTTTTCACCGACATGATCCACTATTGTCACCATGAGGAAACTTTCTTAATTGTCATGCAAATGTTGTTTGTATACTCTAATTAGTTGCAATGAAGTTGCAAGAAACCAGCAGCACTGGGTTGCATCATAAGATTTTAAAATACAATAATTTGATTAAAAAATAAAAATCCCTTACTTTATATTACACAGAACTTTAGCCAACTATGTAATTTAGATTAGAGTTGAAATCTACTTTAGGTAACAGTTGTCTTTTGCTTCCCTCTAGCTTTCTTTGTTAGAAGATTTTGGGTTTGGAGGAGTTCTTATTTATCTTGACCCATGTGATCTACCAGAGGAGATGAGTGTCAAAGACAAACCCTTTATGATATCGTTAAAATATGGAATTAACCAATTTATCACTGGTTCCTTCAAAACAAGTAAGTTGTCTCCATACTTTCAATAATCACACATATTGGTTTTAATAGCATTATTTTTCTAAAACTTTGCACATATTTAAAGTCGACCTAAAGTAAAATTTTTACTTTATATAAAGAGCTTTTTTTTTTAACTGTAACACCTTTTTTTTGTAAAGCCCCTCCCATTCTGTCTTGATCATCGTGGAGATCAAGAATGAATGGGAGAGTAGAGCCTCCTGGGATGCCTATGTCACGCATCCCGGGAGGCTCCTTGCTGCTCTTTCTGGGTGTGTGCAAAATAGGCATTTTCCTACACTGAGAGGAAACAGATGCTGATCTCACACATAACACAGTGAGATCAGCACTCTTTTTTTCCACCTGTTACAGCAGGCTATGTCACCCGATCTTGCACCTGTGAAGTGCGAGATCAGGTGACCTAGAAAAAAGAAGGAAGAAGACTGAGGATGAGGAAGAGTTCAAGGATGGTGTGGGGCTCAGTCGAGGGATCTGTGAAATTAAAGGTAAGTGTGTTTTTTTTTAATTTTCAGTTTAGTTTTACTTTAAGTTATTTCCCAGTCAAACATGATATGTAGGACAAATTCTTACAGCAGTTTGGCAAGTCAATGCAAGCAATGTATGGAATACCAAATCACATTCAAGGAAACTAAAAGACATTTTTCCTTGCACATAGCTGGATGTTGAAACCAGTAGAGATTCATCTTATTTACTAAGCCAAGATCCATTGCAAAGTTTACTTTCCTATGTGAACAGTGTAAAATACTTTAGTAAGTAAACCCTCATATCTTTGTTATGATCCAAATGTAATTGCACACTAAATTGAAGCTATTTCATCTTATCTCTGGATTCATTCTGTTGGTGGATCAATCAGATGTGATCATAGGACACTCAGGAAAGAACAATAGAGGCATGGCTACTTTTCTCAGCCTCCCTTAATTATAGTAGAAACCAAGTGTTTACATGAGTAGGTGGGACTTGCAATTCACAGGTCACATAAATAGGTGTTGAACAATTGAAGGACCTCGGTCTCTTAAAGTGGACCAATCACCACATTTTTTACTTTACATAAAAGGGTAGACAAACAACTCTTTTATGTAAGGTAAAAATGTTACTTTTTTTTCTTAAACACCACTCTTCTTTTAAAGAGAAAGGTGAAGCTCCTCCCCTTCTTTTGTGATCGCTGCGGCGAAGAAGAAAGAAGATAACTGCACCCATGCTGGGATGAAGATGAATGGCAAAGGACCCAATATCTTTGGTGGGATCGAGGGATCTGAGGATAAATAGGTAAGCAAGTATTTTTATTTTCAGTTTAGTTCTGCTTTAACAAAAAACAAAAAATTAGCTCCAAAGTTGCATATACAATTCCAAAGTTAATATTTATTAGAATAAATGACAAAGTTAATATTTATTAGAATAAATTACAGAAGATTGTGTTTGATCATTGTTCATGGATAAATATATTCCATATTTTTATTAGGTAAAAACAAATCAATATAAAACTTAATGTACACCTAAAAATGATTACAGTAAGGAATGAAGTTCAGAACGAAAGAGAGTATATGTCAATATGGAGTAGATTTTCATTTTTTTGTGCAACTTACAAATAAAAATTAAATAAACTCATGTTATGTACTTTGAAAGATAAAGCAATGCATTAACTTTAATATATTCTAGTACATAGCTATAGGTAAACTTCAATTTTTGCCTGACTACTTATGTAATATTGATATAAAATATTTATTTTTAGATCCAAATGTAATTTTTTTTTATCAGAATTTTCTTGATTTGTTCTAAAATCAGCTAAAGCTGCAGGAAAACCTGAAGCCAGCTGAGAATAGTGGGAAACGTGAAGCCATCCCTGTCTTTTAAGCAAGGGTGTTAGATATTCACAACATGAAGTACCTCGACAGCTCAGTGGGAAAATAATTGTACATTTTTTCAGTATCTTACTATTTCTGACCTGGTGTTCTGCGAAGTGCCCTGGGAGCTTTTAAAAAAAATACAAGATTTTTGCTTTGTCCTTGCACAATTTTACAT
>NC_092861.1:50510087-50513896 GCF_032062135.1 Pyxicephalus adspersus
AAATCTAGACCTCAGTGTAACGCTCAGGTGGTTAAAGGAAAGTTCATACTATTTATAAATAGTGATGCTTAACATCTGTTTTGTCTGAATGTTAAAAATATTTGTAACCTTTAATTCACATAGGATTAACAATAATGCTTCATGATTAAGCCCTGTATTTGAAACTTTGGTAGGAGTAAGCCTTGGATGTGTTTGAATAGTTCTGCAGAATAAATGGTCAATTGAATATTTATATCACTGTGCTGTCATCATAATTCTTTGAAATGCTTTTGGAAAAGACTCACAACTATTGCTGTGTAAAGAAGCTAAAATAGCCTTACAACAATGTTAGCTGTTTTTTTGTGTAGAAGTGATGGAATGAGTTACTGCTGGGTGAATTTTTTTGTATCCATACATTTAACCTTAAGCTACTGAGCCACGTAAACATCAACAGCAGAGTAGATAAGGAAGAAAATATATGAAACACTTTTATACATTAAGTACTATTTAAGAACTTAAGAAAAAAATGTGTTTGTAAACACCTTCCTATTAATGTTCTCATGGGAAATATAATATGTCTTACAAGTTTTGTCTTGCTAGTTGTTGAAAATGTACTGTTACACTGCTGAAAGCAACAACTTTAAGGCTGCGTTTACTCAAACAGTTTTAAAAGTTCATGTAAACATTCCTACCACGTTTATATGCATTTTTAGGCACTTTTAAAAGCATTTTAAAGCTTGCCTTTAAAACCGTAAAATAACTAATATAATCACCTATGATGTGTTTTACCTCGATTTGCTGCAGTTTTACATAAGTGTTTATAGGAGTTTTAAAAAGGGTTAAAAAATGTGTAAAAAATAAGACAAGACTTTTAATGGTAAAGTATTTTATTAGATGTGTGCTTTGTGTTAACTGTGTTTTACTTTTATTTTACAGGTTATCCCACAATAAAAGGATGATTCCCATGGTTGCATTCATGATATGAGCATAGTCATGGGACTCCTGATGGTGTGGGATCCCCAGGCACTAGAGGGCAAATGTGGACAAGGCTCTCCATTTACCTCTTTTGCTGAATGGAGGAAAGGGAAAGCCTGATGACGCTTGAGCCGTAATCAGGGATTCCCTTTTCTCAGCCATTAAGCACTAGACTTGAATGTGGAGACTTGTCCGCATTTGCCCTGTAGATTCCCATGGCTGCAATCATGATATGGGCACAGCCGTGGGACTCCTGACCACGTGGGATCCCTAGGCACTAGAAAGTATATGAGGACAAGTCTGCTAGTGCTGAATGGCTGAGATCAGGGTTTCGTTTTTCTCAGGGTTTCCCTTTCCTCAGCCAATCACGGCTGCAGCCCTTTTCTTTCCGTTTTTCTAGCAATTCAGCACTGGATATGAATGGGGACAAGTCTCCCTATTCAGGTCTAGTGCAGAATGGTTGAGAAAAGGGAAAACCTGATGACCACTCAAGTGTCTCTAGGGCTGCGGGAGTAATCAGGGGAGCAGAGCTGTCAGCATAGTAAAGCTCCGCTGATTGCTCTGCTCCCTGATTGGCTGAGGAAAGGGAAATCCTGATGATGCTTGAGCTGTCATCATGGTTTCCTATTTCTCAGCCAAACACAGAGCAGTAGAGGTAATGAATTGAGATAGGTATCTCCATTCAACCTCTATTGCCCTGGTATTGCGTGCGGTTACAGCTAATTGAAGGCATGTGCTTTCAATTAGGTGTGACCGCAAAGTTCCCACGGTCCAGGAATCCCACAATGACATTGATTCATAATGTCATTGTCGGATAACCTGTAAAAAATAAAAAAAGAACAATTTAAAATAAAAACACATACAAATAAATTAATTTAAATTAATTTTAATTTTTTTTTTTTAACTTTTTTTTTCCCGAATTTTTGCTGTCGAATTCCGTGTTTTTCGGGTCGGGTCTACCCAAATTCGAACAGCCATATTCGGGTCGAATATAAAGACAACCCGAATTCGAACATCAACACTAGTAATTACTGCAAGCTCTAACAAACAAGATACTCTTTGCCCATTTTTAGTTATAAAGCATTCAATGAGCTTTAAATGGCCCCTAAGTAGAGGTGATTAGCTATTTCCACGGAGTTGATTTAGACATTGGTTTTAGCTATTCTGACTTTGGATTTGAACTGAAGTTTGACCAATCCACGTTTTAAGATATCAAGCTCTCAGAAAAGTCATCCACTTACAGGAGGCTGAATTGGCACCCTTCCCTTTGTCTTCTAAAGGACTGATGTCAGTGCAGACCTTTAAAAAAATACAGAGAACAGCTAGACAAGGCTCTATTTTGTGCTACTGTTTTTTTATTTTATATGAGATGGGGTCAGCTTTATCAATCTGTAGGGAGAGATAAGAATCAAAACAACCACAGAGAGGCAGAGAGTGGTTGTCATAATGTTTTACTGTGCTAATAAATAAGATAGGACAGCTTGGAGGAGCTAATATAAATAAAAAAAACACAGGCACACAAATATAAGAGGCAGAAAGTGCTTGCTATTTTGATCTACTTTGCTAGGGAGACATGCACAGCTTGGAGAAACTAATAGGGCACAGCAAGTACTTGCCAATGTGCTATTTCTGTTACTACTAATTAGAGACAGAGGGAAGATTAAAACAAATGTATATTAAAAAAAGGACAGATAATGCTTATCAGAGTAACATTTTTTGCTGACCAGGAGCAGAGCTTGGTTTTAATAGGAGTAGAAAAGAATAAAAAGGGGTGGGGTTGACAAGCAGGGATTTCTAAGGCACCATTTTCTGCTACTGCTACTAAGATACTTGGAGAAACAAGAATCTTGGAGATAATCTGTGTGAAGTTAGGATTTATAAATTCAGGATTTTAATACCCTGTCACTGTTCATTTTCATATTTTGACTGTGAAACCATAGTATTTTTTTGACCTATGCACAGGCACTTTTTTTTACCATTGTTGCTAATAAAATGCACCCCATTTCTCATTTTGTGATGTTAACTAAGTGAAATCACATCAAATATTTAAGTTATACCCAGGCATTTTATTTAACATGGTTGCTAATAAAACTGGCCTGTTTCCCAATATTAGAACTGAAATTGGCATTACAAGAGACAAGCAACTAGTGGATCCTCAACTTAAACTAAACCTCTTGGGTCCTACTACAGAGTTAACCAACTATCAGTAACAGGAGGGAGGGCAACAACATCACTACTAAGCATATCACCTGTGGTAGCAGACGGGTGCCATTATGCATACTTTCACAATGTAGCAAGGGGCAGATTCCTCCTTGGCCCCTGGCTGTCTGATTTATCATCTCAGTCACAGAAGAAAGATGAAAGATGTCAGTGAACCTGATACATTATCCTGGAGTCAGGTTAACACTGTTTCCTATGTATCAAATAAAATATGCTCTACTAGGACATATTCTATTTGCAGTATTTCAGTATTTCTGTCTCTCAGGAAATCAAGACAAATGGTTTGTGTAAATCACAGAAAACATCAGTTGCTGAGTTAGAGAGCTGCACACAATATGTATTAAATTGGGGGGGAGCTACAATGGAGAAATGAAAAGAAGTAAAGTATTGGTAGTGGCTAAAAGGTGGTAAAGACTAGATTGAAAACTCCTAGCCTGCGGGCTGCTCCTTCTGCGTCTTTGTGAAATGGCTTTCCTGGAATGTAAAAGAAAATGCATGCACAGTGGGATCGACAGAAAGTTCTGCCTTAAGTGGAAGCAAAAAATCTAAGTATAGTTCCTGCAACTGAAGTATCCACTGCACAATTTATAGACACCAGACAACATCATACTATCAATTTGGTGTGAACAAGGGAC
>NC_092861.1:50514290-50541386 GCF_032062135.1 Pyxicephalus adspersus
TGTTTTAATATTACAGTAAAAATGTATTTGCAGGAGAATTTCTACAAATCATAATGACTTGTACAAGTGTTCTGCACAGCCACTGAACCATCTGGCCTTTCAAATTGTCAGCTAAATGATATCAAGTTGCTTGTTTATGCTTTTTCTGATTTTCAATTTCATATTAAAAAATAAATTTAAATGAAATATACTTCCCTATTTTTTCGTCTAAGCTAATGTATTTTAACTGAATCTACTTAGTTGTGTATTTTTTATTGAATGTTTTACTTTTTTCATTGTAGATATTGGTTAGAATTTATGTCTGCTCAATGTTTTACTATTGAAAACTTTTAATCTATATTTACCAAAAACGTTAGCATTTGATAAACATTCATGAGCACAAGCTTATTTTTTAAAATTAGATTTTTCTGATTTTGTATAGTAGGTTAAAAAATTAAGCTTGAGCTCTGCTTGCAAAAGTTGGGATCTGGCAAGTTTTTATTAAAGAAAGGAACAAGCGATGTCCCTTCTGCAATAAAATATACTTACCTGCCTATTTGCTATTTGCTACTAGGATATGCCAGGCATCCTGACATCCCTGCCAGGACTAAATGAACTTCAGTGTATATGTGCAGGAGTTACATTATCCAGACCTGGCAAATCAAGATGTCAAAGATCAGGAAACTAAAAAGAGAACAAGAAGATGGTGGTGTCTGCAATGGGAGACGGACAGGTGATTGCATTTAAAATTGCAGCTAGGCAGGTTTTTTTTCCTGGTTGCAATTTTTAAATTTTTACATTTAGACCTGCTTTAAAGAAAACGTATGGCTGCCCTGGGTAGCATTTTCTGTTTTTTAGATTTTATTTTATCTAAGGAGTAAATAAAATGTCCACACAGGTATTTGATCTTACTTAAGATATAGGTATTCCTATATTGTAAGTAAATGCATAGCAAAAACATTTTGGATAGAGTAGTGGAATTAGTTGTTTTTATTGCTATCTTTATTCCTGTAAGGGAGATTTATCCTCTATCCTGGAGACCTTTTTGGGACACAAAGTGATGGAAAATCACTTGGAAACTTTTAGAACTGCTACTAGAACAAGAACTAAGGGAAAATATTTCTAAGTGCTCTATTTATAAAGCAGTGAATCTGGCATTTTCTGAAACAATCCCTGGTGGAGAATCAGTTAATACTATTAAAATACTGTACATGGTCTTTGAAGATTCTCTACTCTAAAAAAAAAAGCCCCTAATAGGGGATTTTACCTCATTTTGCGAGGTTTCTTCTCACTGTTACAGGACAGAAAGTGAAAAGAAATCTTTCTAAAGAGAAACTTACTGCAAAACAAATTCATACTACTTCAAAAAGTTTTGGCTAGAGATATACTTTAAATAATGATTCAAATAATTTTCATTATATTTCAATATTACTTTCTGCTGTGTATTTATTTTGTAGCATGAAAACATAAAAGGTTCTATTTTATAGCTGCTTTAGGTAGGTTAGGATTATTTTCCAGAGCAGATGTTAGTTTAAGAAATCATACTGTGACATTTTACTTCTGTGTTAGAACATAACTGACTGAAAGGAATCTAATTTATTGCAGCCATTCAGGCACATTTTAAAAATAGTCTGTACAACTATACATTCAGTGATGTCCTGTTCATTTCTTAGATCGTCTTGTGAAGATTACTTAGAGCAAATATACAAAAAAAAATAATCACTTCTGAGTTTTGCCAGCTCGTTTCATGAAATAGATACAGTCATTCAAAAATAAATACATATGAAATGCTAAATCTGAGTTATCCTTTTTATTAGCAGGACACACACACAAACTATATATATATATATATATATATATATATATATATATATATATATATATGTACATACTGTGTGTGTATATATTCTATCTTGCATTGTAAAATTAATGTAGAGATAAGCAGCGAAGTTGAATCAAATGAAGTCGAAGTACCGTCTGAATGAAGACATCACGTATTTGACAGGTTCTTTGGCTGACTTTTGCTGTCTGCATCATTAAGAGAGATTTTCACTAAAAAGAGGGGCATTGCTGTAAGATATAAGCCTTCAGATGTGGTCTTGGTTCTACCACAATTCTACTTTAAACTGTGAAATGCTTCTGTGTAATAGTGCCTGATCAAGTTGAAACTTGCTGTCAAAGTTGCTCTGCAGTAGTCTGGATTTTAGGACAATTCTACTTGAAAACAGAAAATTCTACTATTTCAAAGTACTAAACAAAGATAGGTCTTGCTCTAACACATGGTGCTGTGGATGTTTGTTTTGATGCTGTTCTTTTTCAGACAAATACCTAAAGATTTGGATTTGCTGGATCCATGGAAGGAGAATGAATGAGAAAAAACATTCAGTTTTAAAATAAAAATATATAAAATATATTTTTATATTAAGAATATAAAAATAAAATATTCAGAAAACCATCATTAAACATGAAACAAGGCATTAAATGTGCCATTAAATGTAAAAGTTATCGAATTTCTCACACAGAAAAAAAGGATCTTGATGTATTAGTCTGTGACCCTAATATAAACATAAAAGAAGGAGAAAAACGGAGTAAACTTAACTTCTAATATTTAAGAAAGGTTTGAACAATTTAATGGAAGAGCCATTATCATATTGTGATCATTTTAATTTCTCACTGTTGCCCACCTAGCAGTACTGAAATGTTACGTCTTGTGACAGATACACAAAGATGTACAGAAGGTTCCAGGCAGGCTCATTACCAATTATTTTTTAGATTGAGAGAGAAATTGTCTTTGACAGTTTTTTTAGTAGAGATGTTTTTGTTGACCTAAATTTAGGAAAAGGAAAAGCCTTAAATTGCCTGCTCATTTGTAAGAAAATGTGGTCCACAGGATTGTGAACCGGCCCCACATGGCTCATGTGAATTCCCAGTGAAACCAGTGACCAGTGCATTTTTGTAAAAATCTAAGTAGCTCTACTTCCAGAAACAAACTGGCTTCACTGTTAGTTGCAGATTTAGAAAACCATTAAATCAGTTCTTGTCCTCATGTGATATGAGGCCATCAGGAGATCATTTACTAGCCGGAGGATCTGAAGGATTTACCAAGTGAAGTCCGGAAGAAGGATATTCTCTTCTCTACTACTACTACTACTGTATATTCTTGTATGTATGTTGGCAGCACATGGGTAAGTATATGCACACAAGGGAAGTGTTATAGGTTTGGCATGTGGTTTTATGTATTCACTATATTGCAGTTTAATAATTTATGCTCACTGCATTATTTTAGTGTGTACTAACCTAATCACTGTTCAGTTTTTACATATTTACTGGACATTTTTTCTAACATATGTATTTAATTATGTTGTGCCTATGTATGTTAAGGCTATTTTTTTTACACCGCTCCAATGAAGCACAGTCGTAGACTGATATGATGGTCACATCAGACTAAACCTTGTTAAGTTACATCTCTCTATCTGGTATAAAGGCACAACCTTTAGTATGGTTAGTGTGCTAATCTGTTTATATTTCTAGTGCTGTCCTAGTGTGTGTTATCCTTGCAGACTTGCAGACAAGGCCCACATTCCCTCTCTCCTTTTGCCTGTTGCTTCTCTAATTATCCTAGTGTGCCTTGCCCTTTAGACCAATGGTGGCTCTAGGTTCAGAAAGTTAAAGAAGAACAGGTTTGGCACGTTTGATGAATGATAAGGCCCAATATTTTTTTGCAATATGCACGCCATGGTAAAAATATGTGGCTACTGCTTACTGATCATTTTTAAATAGACATAATTACAAGCTAATATGCCAGATTCTCACCTAAAACCTGCATAAATAAACTTAGGGGCTGGACAAAAGCTGTAAAGGTTGAAGACTTTGCTGGATACAGTCTAATAGTGACAGATTTGGGTAGACACAGGGTGAAGGTGCCAAACAGTTGACTGCATACTGTCTCATAATGGCGAAGGTATGGCTGCACACAGACTGATAAGGACAATAACTTAGACCCAGGACAATTGCAGTGAACACTTGGCTGGACACAGCCTGACAGTGGAAAAGACTTGGCTGGGCACAGTCTGTCGCTTAAAAAGACTTGAATAGACACAGACATGGCCTATATCCGGTAATATCTTCACCAACATTAAACTGTATCTAGAAAAATCTTTGCCTGGTATAGCCTATTTCCAGCCAGGTGTTCACCTACATCAAGCTGTACCCAGCCAACAGTTTGACACCATCAGCCTGTACCCAGCAAAGTATTTGCCTACATCACTGTGTATTTAGACAAGTCTTTTTATGTATCAGCCTGTCTCCAGATAAGTCTTTGCCTGAATTAGCCTCATTCTAATCAAGTCTTTGCCTACATCAGCCTGCATTCAACCATGTGTATGCTACTCTGACTGTCTAGCCAAGCATTTGCCACTTGTAGCCTGTGTCCAGATAAGTCTGTGTCACAATCAGATTCTCGCCAGCTTAAGCCTGACGTCTACAAAATACACTGTCTGCTCAAAATGGTGTTAAGTTTCCAGGATGGGCAGCATGGCCCTATAAACACTATAGCGTGTGGCATATTGACAAATCACCTTGTGTCAGATAACCCCTTTCATTTTACTGGAACAGTTCCTGCACAGCTCAGTAGCTAAAAAAATTATGTATTTTCTGTGCAAATTTGAAGAGTTTAACAACCTTTTTTATACTAGCTACAAGCACAAGATTCAATTTGAGCAATGCAATGCAATAGAAAGCTTGTGTATATTTTTCTAAATACATTGTTTAGACTGCAGGTACTATATTCCCACTTATATCTACTTTTATAATAATGTTTCAAAATAAGTTGCTGCATCCATGCCATGTGCTTGTTGAAGCCAACCAATTTTTTACGTATGTTGCCATTTCACACATAAAGCAGAACAAAAGATAGCTGCTCTATTCTAGAAATGTCCTTTGACTCATTAATTTGAATTTGCCAAAATGCATGCAGCCGAAGTTGCTATCTTACTAGTCAGGCCATAATATCATTTGTAATGCATTTTTGCAAATAACCCTAACTGTCACATATTGCTTTAAAATACTGTCTGTTTTCTGCTACAAGTTGACAATGTTCCACTTGGGGGAATTGTGTTTTAAAATACATTTCTGTTGTATGCAGCTTAAAATTACATCAGGCTAAATGGCTATCTTTATGAACTCCATCATTATCTTTTCCATATACATTTTTTGTAAGCATGACAAAATTGTTCAGGCTTTTGTTTGCCAGCATGGAAAGCAGTATACTGCACCACCTAAATGATAATTTATAATCATGGAAATAAATATATACCAAACCCATTTCTAAGCTCTTTTTTTTTAAAGAAACTTTTAAAGTTTTAGTTGGACAGGCATGCTTTCTCTAGTGTGGTAATATGAGATGGGCCAGATGGTATTTTCATCTGTATTCCATTTTCATATTTCAATAATTTTTTAGCCTTGTATCATCACATTCTATTGTTGATGTCTCGCTATCAAATTACCCTGTACCAATCTTTGCTATGTTCTCAAATAGGAATGGCTATGTGACAATGGAGACCTGTTGCATTCACCTTTCACAATAATTAATAAATAATACCTGCTACAACATAAAGTTTGTTAGGTAGTCTTACACCACTCAAAATGTACCAGAGCTTTGGATGTCTTTGTTACATAAAAAGTATTTGCACTTTACCACTTTCTACTAGAAGACACTTCAGAAACAGACAAAGAAAGGGTATGTAATGAATCATGCTTCCGAGGAGAACTATTTTTCATGTTATAACTTCCAAAGTTCTAGATGGTGGATACTGGACTTCAGCCAGACTTGTTCTGTTGGTTGAGGTTAATGTTGGGCAGGTGATGCCTTCTAGCTGAAACTAAACTTCTGCTTACTGATGCCCCCTGGCTGGTGATGCTGGACTTGAGCTGGCATGCCCTTTGTCCCAGTGGTAAGTCTACCAGACTGAGAAATAGCTGACTGAGGCTACAAGTATGCC
The DNA here is from genome assembly GCF_032062135.1 of Pyxicephalus adspersus. Lineage (NCBI taxonomy): Eukaryota > Metazoa > Chordata > Amphibia > Anura > Pyxicephalidae > Pyxicephalus > Pyxicephalus adspersus. The sequence continues at coordinate 50,520,269 of NC_092861.1, forward strand.
CCAGTGTAGCACCGCTTTGATTTAAACTTTACCTCCTTTGTTAGTTATTTGAATTCCACCTTGGAACGAATGTCAATTCTGAAGATTGTGGAATTTTGGCACACAAACTTTTTTTGACATCACCATGTAATAGCGGCGTAGCACCAGTTAGCCTTTAAATATTGCCCTGGTTTTGAATTTATTCTGAAGTAGCATTTTTTATGGAAGTGAAGGTGCTACTCCTCTTGATGCTTTCAACATTATATTGATATATCTTTGTTATAGTTTTTCTTTGGATCTCTGGTGTATTGTTTGCCTGACTGAGATGTGCTGCTTATATTTTTCTCTGCCTATAAGTTTTAGACTTAGTAGATGGGGAATGTTGCTTCAACACACCTACATTTTTACATATGCATTGTTTTATCTACACTACTGGCTCCCATTATTTATACCATTATGTTGTCACTGAAATGTGTTACTGGATTTATGAATATTGTTGTGTCAGAACCTGTTATTTTTAGTCAGATGTTCAGATTGAACATTTCCTGGTATGCATATATGTACTTTTTCATATGTGTTATTGTACCACACTACATAACTTATACATTATTTGATATTCATTTTTGTATATAATGGAATTCATCGTCTTGTGTTATGTGGTTAATATTTGATTGTTTTAGGGGTTGGGGATGTGTGTATTATATTTATGTATATGTAAAGTACAATATAATTTTTATATATAATTTTTCTTTGGTTTTGCAGTTATCTAGCTTGTATGGCAACATTTCTAAAAATGTTTATTTATTGGCTTTCAATTCTTTTTACTAAATTGGAGGTCTTTGAAAAGAATGTCCCTTGCATTGGTGGTCATTGGAAAGAAAGCCCCTTAAGTTGGTGGTAGGGGTATTTTTTTACATTGGTGGTGTACCCTTACCTTTCCAAATAGTAAAAGAATGCCATAGTGAAGTGGTGGTCAAGTGAATAAATGCCATGTTACAGAGCACTAAAAGATTATTGGTATCAGTGGTTACATATCTAACAGGGTAAAGGAGAAGCACAAATGGCTACTTGTCATGGGCTTCACAGAGTAATGTAATTGCCAGAACCATGCAGGCACTTTTAAATATGAGGTCAATGTGCCCAAATTACCTCTTCCCAGACAGTGTATCCCTTTACTACTTATAGCCAAAGCTGACTGCCATAACCTCCCTACCCCTGATATACTAGCAATGAATATATCCATAAAACAGCTCTCCGGCTCCTCTTTAAGCACACCAAAAGTAGTGTTACCAAAGTTAGGTTTTGTGTATTTCATTCACTGTTAGCAAATGGGAGTAAGTTATCTTTGCTGTATCTCACTTACCCACTTACATTTCTGACCTGGTAAAAAATACTCCCCCAGCAGCTCTCTCCACTCCTCCAATGACCAACTAATGACTTCCTCACTCATAACCTCATCACACGCACGGATACAAGACTTCTCTAGGGCTGCCCCAACTCTCTGGAATGGTCTTCCTCATCCTATTCAGCTTGCTCCTACATTCTGCTCATTTAAAAGAGCGCTCAAAACCCATTTTTTCAAACTTGCCTACCCGTCTTTTTCTGTCTTTTGAAACCATCACTACTTCCCACCACTACATATCTCCCATCCTATTGTGTGTGAAATTCCCCCACCTACTAGATTGTAAGCCCTTCGGGGCAGGGTCCTCTCCTCCTGTATCACTGTCTGTATTAGTCTGTCATTTGCAACCCCTATTTATTATACAGCGCTGCGTAATATGTTGGCGCTATATAAATCCTGTTTATTATTATTAATAATAATATTAATAATAATAATAATCTCTTAGACTGATAGTTCTGTGTGGTATGGTGAGTCTGGCTTCTAAAAATAAACATAGTTGTTTTGGGTGCTTGTTTGCTAAGTTAATCATTGTTAATTGATCCCAAATCTCAACCAGACACCTAAATGTTTTCTTAAGCCTAATGGCAGTAATATCGGTGGTTTTCATACTACCAAGTCACCAGACCACATTATGTGACAAAAGTGTTATTGCCTATATATCATGCATCAAGTTATCAGCAGCAGTTTGTGCAGGTATGGTGCGGAAATTTGTATTATTAAATGATGTTAGCTCAGTGATAAAATGTCATTTAGGAAAATATATACAAATGGCTTGTGCAAGCTTATGTGTTCTATACAGCTTTGTTTTTAGTCAAATTGCAAAGATAAATGGATTGTTTACACATTTCTACACATTGTTTATTACTTTTTAAGTACTGTACTTAGAAAGTTTGCAGCCTTTCCTTTTGTCTTGTATTCCATAGTTATCAAATTTTAGGTTCTTAATTTAAAACCTGCTGATACCCTACATTAACCAAATAATCGTAATAATAGTAATAGACATGCTTAGCATCACAAAATTATAAACTCTATACTAATGACTACAACAATATTTAAACTACCTGTGCTGAAAATCATACTACAGCTGCTTCATGCTGGTATTCTGCTTGTGGGTGTTTGCAGATGATCCTCACATGTTTTCAAGATCTTTAAAAGTATTATCTTCAGATGTGACAGCAAAGGGCAAAAATGAAGCAAATACAAAGATACAAGGAAGGGAGAGAAGGGATTAGGCCTGCAGGAGTTATCCAGTGATGTACAATTGTGAGTGGATTATCATAAAACATCAAGAGTTGAGATGTGAAATTGTCAGGAGCATTGGAAATGTAACTGTGGCAGCATACTTAATAAATTAAAATTCATAAAACAAAGGAGTAAATATTTCAAATATCCTAAAAGGTAATGCGTCCTTGTGACAAATATGTCTGCTAATTTTTGGGGACCCATCAGATATATGTGAAAAGGGGATTATTCTCATGAATGACATGGGCTCTGGAAAAAGCTATAGACTTATAGGTCTGCTGTATTGCAGCTTTCAAATTGTAGTACAACAAGGTGCTTAAGATTTGAAAAGAAAGATATTACTCGCTAAACTGAAAAAGATTCCACTTTTCATTTAATCCCCTGCAGAGCTGCACAGTGTGGCTTTATCAAGACAGACAGAGCTCTTCAATTTCCGAATATATGGTAGGATTAAAAGATATAGGTAGCACTTCTGTTCCTTTTTTATTCTATATCTCTTTATATTATATATTCTTCATGTATTGAAACATGCATTTTAGTTAATATGTTCAGTGAGGTATAAATTAGATTTGACATATTTAAGACTTATCTTTACAAGGATATTAACTGAAAAATGGCAAACATGCTTTTAAAACATGACAGAAATATTTTGAATACAGCACAGCTATTCTAAAAAGAAGGCATTTCTTAATGTTCACTTCCATGAAAATCCCAGAAACAAGGTGTTTATTTCTCATGCAAAAATAGTGTAAAGAGCCATCCTATTTTATACCTTGGACAACTGTATATCTAGTTGTATACTCTTCTCTCAATCATAAAAACAGCCTAAATTTAAAAAGACACGAGCAACTTGCATATGTATTAATTTAAAAAGTATGTACTCCTAATGGAACTTATCACATTTTAACTGTCAAACTTTCAATTTGGTCACCAGATTAGGTGGCAATAATCCCTACATGTAGGGGTATACTATTATCCACATAACAAATCTGTATTTTAAATAACATAGATTTTGAAAATAAATATACTTTCTCAATTTTATGTGTCATTTGCTTATTACCCTCACCTGTAGACACTGTTTAGATAAAATTATAGGGTTTGCTTATTTCAAATATTACTATCGATGGTTATCCCACAAAAGTATAAAAATATGGATACTGCAGGTTTTGTGGAATACGATTTGGGAAACAACACGGTATTATAATTCAGGCTGTATTGATAAGAACATTAAGACTAAGATCCTTCAATTAAAATTGCTGCATTGTATTCCACATGTGCCATATTTCTTATTAGGAATAAAAAATAGCATAACTGTATCCTATTTATAGATACTGAAAAATACATGAGAAGCACTTAATTTGCTAAGTCTATATTCTTTGCTTCCTTGCATTGATATAGTAGATGTAGTAAAAACCTGGGCTCTTCCCTGGAATTAATTGCCTGTTTGCCTGCTCGGCATCGGGACTACACTACAATAAACCAGAAATTTGAAATGAATGTGTTATTTATATTATTTTGAATTATCTGTTCTACAACCACCTAGGAACCTACTTTGAGTATGCAAAACTAATCTGAATATGTATCTAAAGCCCCTGCCATAGAGCAGATATGCATATTTCTCTTAACTATAGTGTTGCTTTTTTTAAGAGTAGTATGAAAATGAATGAAATATAATGAAAACAAGTCAAATCAAGAATGTTGGGCTCTTACCAAAACAGAAAGAAAGGGATTCCAGTCTATATTTAGATACCTATTATGGTAACCAATGCAAGAAGAGGATTTACCTTACTTCCCCCTATAACTTGATGTGAAAACAGAAGGGAGGATGTACATTGTTACCCATTTTACAATCTGTGGCTTTTATTAACGACGGAATCCCCCTGCTACTGTACGTTTAGAAGCCTCCTACAGCAAGGACCCATCTGAAGTTGCAGAGTCCTTTTCTTATGGTACAAGAAGCGTTATTGAATTATACTTTATTTACCATAGATTTTTTACATGCAGTAGGATAACAGGACAAGTCATTTTATTTGTTGATTTGCAAATAACACTTTCAAAACACAAACATTCAAAATCTCACACTATTTATCATTTCCAATTTGTGTCAATGGTTTCCATTTTTCAGGCACCTTAATTTGCTGATGTTTTTGCCTCTTACTAGAACTCATCAGAGTGAGTGTTTATATATTTGTTCATGTAGCTGAAGATGTACACTATTTAGTGGAATTCATTAGCTAAGTGGCTCTCTACATTAGACCATATTTTTTTGTAGCACAAGCAGTAGACTCAGCCTGTGCTCAATGAATGTTCCTACAATATATACTAGTCAAGAGTTTGATTGGATTGTTCAGCTTGATTGTTCAATGCACATGCATCAAATTTACACATTGTCATGCAAGGTATGAAAATTCAACCAGAAAATTCTTCTACTTCTACAGAAAGACCAGTATAAAACTCCCCTTTGAATACAGCGAATGAATATATGGTTTAAGTGTGTAGTGAGTTTATTAAATTTTACACTAATATCTTTGTGATCAAACCTATGAAAATCTCAAAATCTTTGTATCAGTTCAAGAAATGTAGTTGGTGGTAAATAGCATGCTTTACATGATACAGAGAGGTGGCTCAATAACCTAGCATCACTTTTATCTTGATATCAAAGTGTGATGAGGAGTTCATTTTCCACATAAAAAACAGATGTATTTACAAACTATCCTCTATTATAAATTCCTCAGACATTTTGTGCACGTTACAAAATGATATATATATTAAACAATTTATATATCAGTTTTATGCATTTACGTTTCATTTGACTTTTAAACCTAAATCACATACTAATTGCCTAAAAGCATTATTAAACAGCATTACTAACATTACCTGAAAAGCACCCATGCAAAAAAGACAACCAAGGATGACATGTTTGAGCTATGAGTTTCTCCTCCGATACACTCCGATAAGATTTAGGGAAGAAAATGTGTTGATCATAAAGTTACCAGTTAATTATATATTCATTTCTTCTTCAGAGTAGTTCAGCTTTTTGACAGGTACCTGAAGCAATCAGACAGGTAGGAAAGATTATTGCAGAAGAGATATCACCTGTTCCATTCTGTAATAATTTCCTGCCTGATCATGGCTTCCTAAAAGTGGAATATCTAATCCTTAATTCCAGCCCCCAAAGCTAGTTGGTGTCTTTGCATTTGTCAGATTTTTGAAGGAGTTTCTTTAGATGTTTCTAGGGAAAATAATCTTTATCTCACTTGCTGGGTCCCAGGCGTCAAAATGCTGGCTTGTGGTGCCTGCGGCTCTTTGTGACTAAAAAACAAGATTAGAACAATTCTATATTTCTTCATGCAGAAATGTGATAAAACTGGTAATTTAGTAATTTAGCATAGAAGTTTATGGCCACCAAGTTTTTACTGTAATTTTTTTTTTATTTTACAAAGTATATATTTTGTATATGATGTTTTTGTTTTGAATTACCTGACAATATCTTTTTTTCTCTAAACTATTAGGGGTGCTTTAGAGCATAGAATTTAAAGGCCTTATAATGCTACATGTTTCTAATTTCATGCAACAATCAATATTTCCTGCTAAAATAGAAGGAGTTTTAATATTAGTCAGAAATTTTACCTCTAAAGCTATTCTACCTTTTGTGCAGAGCTTTTTCCTGTTTCATGGCAAAATATTGCATTTTATGAAAGAGGTTATAAGATTATGAATAATGGAAAGATGGAGTAGTACTAATAAGCATAAATGTGATAAAAAGGCAATATGAATTTCTCAGAAAAAGCAATGTTTAGCCAAGAATACTTTGTCCAAGGTTCATGATTCGATGACTGTTCACACTCAGTAACTACTGTAAAAAAGGTTTCAAATTTGCTGTGACTATATGTATTAGTTTATAACCAAGTCTGAGATAAAGTCTACACCACTAGAAAGTTCATCACTCTATAATGGCTTCTCCAAAAGATAATTTTAATTCCAACCAAGATTTGTACAATACTGCAACGACTAGTCAACTTTGAACAGTCCATAGAAGGTTTACTTGGTGCAATTAACAAAATAAAATGTCATATTATTACAGTCTAGGATTGCAGATGTGACAAATTAAAAAAAAAAACAGACTTGTATCTTAAGAGAGGCTTGCCTTTCAGATTATTAAAGACATGTCACATGTATATTGCCATGTGTGAATATATATATGAATGTATGACTGCTACCCAGTGTAAGCTATAGATGAATATTAAAGTTGAGTTTCCTGTTTTTTGGAGTGAATGAAGTATATGATCCTGCTTATGGCTTCATGACTTGTTTGCACATATTATGAAATGCAAGATTATAGTTTTTTTTCCTACGTACCTCAGGTTCTTCAGCTGTAATATCATAAGTGCCAAGAAAAGGTTTTGTCTCCTGCTCTTTAGCTGTTGCTGAGCTAATTTCCAGTAGTAGTCAATGCTCATAGTAAATACAAACAATTAAAAAACAAAAATTGAACATACACATTCATTAGTCATGCTACTAAAGTAAAAATATGCTTTTACCATTATTCACATGCTGGAAATGATGCACAAAGGCTGTAAAATGTTTATAAGTCTTTTGATGAATGTTTTTACTCAGGATTTACCAAAAGAGGACCCGTGTCACAGATCTCCACAGGACCAGGGGATCTGTCCCCTCTTCACTGTGTCAAGGTGTCACCCACCTTGCACTCCCTTGCTGCCTGCACAATCTCTGCTTGAGGATCACCTCCTCTGCTCACTTCCTGGTCCAGGTCATGTGACTCCCAGTCAGCTGCTCCCTTACCTCACAGGACTAGGGTGTTTCACAGATGTACTCCCCCTGCTGGTGAAGATTTGAACACCTACCTCTCGTCTGCAGCACCCCCTCTGGTGGTAGGGTAGGATGTCTACAGGCCACATGGCTCCCATCCATCACCTGAACTTCCCTATAAAAGAAAGTGACTGGCAACAAGAAGTTGGCTGAACAAGCAGTTCCCAGGTTCCCACTATTCCTGTCTGCGTCTTCATTTGCTGTTTCTCCTGTGTAGAGACTCTGACTTTGACCCTTGACTATTGCCGTTTGCTGTCTGCCCTCACGTCCTGGCACCTCTCCTGATTCCTCTCTGTTGGCAGTCACCTCCCTCTGCGTGCATGAGGGCTGCAACCTGGCAGTTGCCCACAGCGTAACATCCTCACCTCTGGAGGTTCTGGTGAAGACTGGGCAGCTGCTTATGCTCTGCCGTCCGACGGCCATCTGTAAAATACGTCAAGGTTATTATGATTCAAGTCTAATCCCAGAAAATTAACATGGGTTCATGAAACTTAGTCCCTATGTTTATTGTAATATCAAATTCTACAAGGATTATAGATTAAAATCTAAATTTTAGAAATGCTGGAAAATGAATAACATTTGGATTTGACCTCATTGACTAACCAGACTAATATTCCATGACTGGTGCATATCAAAATTTTGGAAGGGGTTCCTTGAGACCTGCAGGGTTCCTCCACATTTAAAAGGTTGAGCAAGGCTTATTACATCTTTTTTCATGGGTTTGTGGTTTTTTTCATTTTTATTTTCATTGTTTTAATTAAAATTTTGGAATGACATATTACCTAGCTACCATGTTTTGGACCACGTAGTGAATATCCAAGGCTACCTCCTCTTCCAAACAATTTAAAACTGAAATTTGATGCAAAAAGTAATTATTGTTAGCATTTATTCACTGCTTTACTGGTGTAATTGTGTTGTACTGAGCTTTTAAGCAGTTTGCAAACATAGGTTGATTTTTTATATTTTTATTTACAGAGTTCAAAAAAAGCTTTAAGCTGTCGAAATTGAAGTATTTCTATGAATTTTATCACATAAGCTACATGAGGCAAACTGTTTTTACAAAGCTAGTATGGCTGCCAAATGCAATTTCACCTAACTTTTATATGCGGTTTATAAACTAAACAATTTTACAACATTACATCATCGACTAGTGTTTAAAAATATGTTTCTTCAACCGAGAAATAAAGAAGTGAAAAAAGTTGAATGCTATCAACAAGATTACAATGCTTTTATCACCTACTCTTCAGCTGAAAAATATGTTGTACGTATAAATTTCTACAGGGACCAGCAGTTATTAGTAAGGGTAGATTGAAGAAACCATCACCAAATAGAATTTTATTTTCTATTCTAAATCCCAGAATGAATGTTGTCATGCTTTGCAGCAGTTTCAAATTCAGGTCTCTGATAGCATTTATTTGCTTCATTTAGGATGTGTGTGGTGTTTTTGGCGCTTATGATTAAAACTTAGAAGTGACAATAGAGCATTCATAGCCTTTTTGTTACCCACAATGTTGTATTATAGATCTGCTAATGATAGTGTTACAGAACAGTGATTATAAGTAAACTGCCGTGTCTAATTATTCCTTTCAAAAACTGCTGTTTTGCAAACTCTGAACATATTTCCAAAATGATAGTAAAACACCGTTATTAACAGTACCATCAAGTCAATTTGAGCTTTGTAAACTTCAGATGACTACGTTAAGCCATACTGCAATCCTACTAAAAATAGGACTTACACCTTATTTGTTGCATTAAGGAGCCCGTTCATTTGAATAGGCTGCCTTTAAAAAATGCACAATAAAGCACAAAACAGCATATGTTAACCTGCATGTGTTATTGCATTCATGTAAGTCAAACATTGTAATTGAAAACACCTTTACTAGAAATATGTAGTGAATGTCATGTTGAGATTTACTTTATTATTTACTTTAAGTGTCTTACTACTTGTGATGAAAATATAAAATATTATTTATTCTAGCCATGGCTAGATTTTGTTGACTGCCGTATTTAGTAAAGAAGGGCAAAGATCTACAATGTAATCCATGAAGTAACCATAATCTGTGCCATCCTAAAATATTGTTTTGTTGTCATTTAAAGGAGAATTCATATTTTTTTAAATTTAGCTACCTAACTGCTATGTGTCCTATATTGTAGACTGGCAGCCATATCTTAATCTTACAAAGGCACATGTAAATTCACCTTTGTATTTTCTTGGTAAAATAATATATATAGCCAGTGAAAAACGACCAACATGTGCAAGTTATCACTTGATCTAATCCAATCTTTATGTATTAATTTTTGTATTTTGATGGAAAGTTGACCCGTTTCTTTACCTAACAAGCAGAGAGTGCAAACAAGCAAAATAATAAACAGTGGTCCTAAAGCAGACCTAAACCTGTCCCCTGTCCTATCCCTAGTTCTTTGCAGGGGGCTGTCATCTTCTTCCTTTTCCTGAATACAAACTTTGGCCATTTTGATTGACCCAGCCAATATGGCGTTAATCACACACAGACGCATGGGAGTGGATTCATTCCCTACACGCGTGAGGGAAGACAGGACTGGGTATCCCTGGCAAAAAATGCTGATCTGCACAAGCACAGCTCAATGAAATTTGACATCTGGGCAGTGATCAGGCAGGTAAGAACAGGTTTGGGGAACAAGCATTACCTGACCCTTTCTGCAGTAAACACCTGCCTGATTGCCAATTTTTCAAAGCAGGACTTTAGTTACACTTTAAGGACCTATTTAACTATTGCTGCCACCATGTTTTAAAGTGAATTGTATACCTAATACCCATAATATGCCAAAATCCCTATACAACTATTCAGATGTTTAACAAAAACATGCTAACAATGTTTCTTTTGCCCGTGTGACACAAATCCGGCCTGGAAATTGACTACTCAGCCACTATGGGCCTGATTTATTTAAGCTCTCCAGGACTGGAGAAGATAGATTATCATTGGAGAACCTGGTTGATCTAGCAAACCTGGAATGAACTTGGTCCAGGACTGAAAACTTTTGCCAACTAATAGCAAGTGATTTTTAAGAAAACCATTCTTGGCCTGCTGGCTAATTTAGGTTCTCCCTATGATACTCCATCTTCTCCAGTCTTGGAGAGCTTTAATAAATCAGACCCAAAGTGCGGAGTTCTGTAAGGCAGTCGAGTGAATGGATACAGCACCAGTAGTGTTGTACCAGTAGGAAGGTAAATGAAGAAACCTTGTGCCTGCTACTCGATTGATGCCTGACATACCTAAATTGAAACATGGTATTGAGTTGCTTTACATTACTTTATCAATGCCTGGTATTTTACTCTTGTAATTTTAATAGGCTTGGCCTATCAATTTAGCATGGCCATCAACATTATTGGCATTTTAAGCAATTTGGTGAATACATTTTCACTTTTTATTCTGTTGTTCAACATTATTTGTTCAACAATATTTGCTTGACTAGTAGTTGTGATTTAGAGTATATGGCTTCTTACTGGATCAAGTGTGTGTGTAAATCGATAGTTTTCTAGTGATATCTAAACATTACATGGATTTTTTATCAGACATAATAAGACAATGTAAATGTAAATTCTTTGTAAATTACAGTTTTCAAAACCTATATACCTTCCTTTTAGGAAAGATATTTTTTAATTTTGTAAAAGCTTTGGCAAATCAGATATCTACCCCACAGTTCACCTCTAGGTATTTCAAGCATGTCTTTATTAACAGCATGAAGTACTGTTCTTCTAGATATTACATGCGGCTCCCAGCAACCCTTTGATAAATATTAATGTGAACTTCTTTTCTTTGATCATTTTACAGGCTTTGATAAATCTTTCCCTTACCCTGAAAAGATGTTCACATGAGACCCTTTCACTGTTCAGTAAATTGAACGGTCATTAAGGGATAGTTTTAGGTCTTGCTGAAACCATAAACTAGCCATTTGTGAGCGTGTTCGCTCAGTTCTAAGTTAATCAGGTAATTAGCATCTTTGATTTCTGGAGCTCTCTGGCAAAAGATCAGAAATATAATTTAGTATTCTTTTATTTAAGTAGTGGATACCAAACAAAATATTATATACAGTTCTGTTGTTTCACAGAGATGTGACATTTAGGAAGACAATTTATTCTTAAAATTATGAGTACATATACGTACAACTCCTTCTAACAAAGCTTGCACTAATAGAGTACAAAGTATTTAGTATGGGACTGCCTGTGACACTAAAGGAAATACCTGAAAGCAAGCAGTTTGTTTCTATTGCAAAACAAGTAAAAACTTTCAGAGAGTGTATGAGTATTTTGTCAAAGTTGCTAAGCTGCCCATAGATCCATGGACAATATATAACAGTAGAATGCAGCCGTTTAAAAATGGTCCCCTGCTACAGATATGTTTTTCCCAAACTGTCTCAAACATTTAGTACAACCTTCTATCCAATTAGTAATTGATGTACCATTTATGCCCAGGTGATAGTGGTTTATGAGCCAAAAAGAATCTAACTCAATATGAACCTTATCCCCTTGTCCTGCAACAGCCATCTAGAATATTTTATTCATTAGTAACTTTTTGGACTTTTGAATATTTTTAAATTGCACTGCTATTGATGATTTTACTTGGTTGATCACACTTGCACAACCTATGTGCAAAAACTCTTGGGCATAGTTGCACATGTACCAGCATGTTCTCATAAGCAGCTGAAGGGTGTGCAGTGGTCAAGAAGGTGGACACACAAACAAAAAATCTCAGGACTGAGTGCAAATGCCTTTGCAGGTATAACAGATTTCTTATATGAAATACATTCCTGTATTTAGTTTGTTTGCCTTTATTTTTAGCTTTAAAGTGACACTAAACAGTTAACCTTCATCCTAACCATACTAGTAAATTTAACATAAAAATGGGCTCTTTTGAAACCAGCCCCATTAGCTAATATAATAGCTAAAATTACCTCCTACACTCTTTCTTTAACCTGCAACCTGGTCCTTGCACTAAAATAAATTAATTCCTAAATCAATCTCCAATCTTACTCAATCTACCCTTTTTTAGCATAACCACATCAAAGCTGTCCGTACCAAAACATAATAGTCCTATGCCTTTTAGACACAATATTTTAATGTACCAAACCTCTGATGTGCAATTAAAATGGTATGTAGTATTTAGTAATAAAAATATGTTTCTGTAAGGGATGCTTTAATAGGCAACAAAAACACACTAATGATTGGAGGATCTACTGTAGTTGGAGTAATATTTCCTCTAAATAAATCAGAGAATTGTTTTTTAGTTATAAGCAGCTTCACCATAACCCAGATTTAGTCAATTCACATAAATATAATTTGAATTAAGATAAATATTGCTAAATGCCGTAGTAGTGTCACAGAAGTGTCATTCCCTCCATTATCAGAATTACTGCTCTTGGGTTAAGTTCCAAGATTCTGAATGCATATGCATTGCTGTTTTACATTCTCATGAATATCTACCTGGAAGCTAGTTTTCTAAAAACCCATTTAGTGCCACAGGAGGTTAGAGTACATTGTAAAACTTAATGTTTTATCATTTTGTAGAAAAAGAAAATCCCTTGTTTTACAAGTTCGGATTTAGCATTCTCTTACAAGTTTAATTATGTGTCAGCGAAAGATCCAACTATCTTAAAAGAAAAATTTTGTTTTTGACTAAATGGAAAATTTAACTCTTTTCTAATTCTAAAACAACTACTACTAGGAAGAGTGAAAGTGTATGAGAATGGCAAGATTTTCTATTTTATATCTCTACTGTCCCTATTTAAAAAACAGAGAATCTGACATTGCCTCGAACATTCCCTGATGGTAATAAATTAATGCCATTGAAACACAAGGACATGGAAGATTCTGACCAGGGAATGACTGAGGGAATGCCTGCCTGTTTTAGAAAATATAGGCTAATATAAATCGGTAGAGCTGTTTTATTTAAAAGACAATAAGGGCAACTACTCCAGGGCAATCAACTCCAAGGAACCCACTTACTAACCAATCATTTAAAATAAATATACTGTGCATCCAATATAATCCAATGTAATCCCAAAAAATTGTTTGAGTGGTCTATCCTCTAGATTTTTCTCCACATAATATTCAGGGTGGAGCTATTTATTGTAGCCATCCCAACATCATGTGTATTTCAATTTTTTAATATTTTGCTAATTATGGTTACCTAAGTAACCCACCCACTGACTAGTCTGCTTGTTTTATGGTTCTTTAGCTTTTTTGAACAGCTGTGTAATTGTCACGGTGATTGTTTTGCAAATAGGGATTTTTTTTTCAATAATTGTTGTGCAAATTACAAAAAAAGTCATGGGGGGAGGTCCACATAGCTTGTTTTCCCAAGGTTTACTTTAAAATGCTAAAAAGAGAAAGTCTTGGAGGGGAAATTAGATTATGAAATATTGATGGAAAACATGTCATGTTTTATTGATATTTTCGTAATACACATGGCCACGTTTTACGTGCCATTGAATTTTTAATTTGTTAAATCAGACACTCCGTGGTTACAGAAGTTTCCTCTGCAGAAGATGAATGTGAAAATAACAGATAAGTTAGAAGTCATCCTCTATATATCATTACTGCCCAAACACATATGCTTTTGCACTGTTACTAAATTTTATATCTCTGCACCAGTTTGTACATTAAATTTTCACCAAATTTAATAAGCTTGCCAAGCATTTGCTTGTCGATTTTATGTTGTTGTTGTTTTTTCTTGAACAGCTTTATTTAACACTGCAGCTCTATTCAAAAAGGTTAAGTATGGCTTGAGACGGTATTTACTGCTGTAGAAGGTATATTCGGATTTCTTGAGAGCGTCTCACAACATGACATAAAAAATTCAAAGAAACAACTGTAGTTGCTGTCACAAATCTGCCAGGAATCATTTTAAGAGTACAGGTCAATTTGTTGTTGACCATTATCCAGTTAAGTTTGTTTTTGGAGAACTCAAGGGGAGTAATGGAAGCTTTCCAGTAACAAGCAATGGTAATTCGAGCAGCTAACAGGATATATTGAATTAGTCTAGTTAACTGTTTCTGAGCTATATCATCTAATTGGGTAAAAAAAGAGCACACTATATTTTTCTCAAGATGTTTACCTGGGTGACAGAGCAAATTAGGTTGAAAATGCAGATCCAAAATCTCTGAACCCTAGGACATCTCCACCAAGCATGGAGTAAAGTGCCAGTCTGACCACTTCCTCAAAAGCAAAGAGGAGAGAAAGAGGGTTTGGCTTTTTGGATCCTAAACGGGACCAGGTACCATCTCATCAAAACCTTATTATTGGCCTTTATTATCGAAGTGTTTAGAGATATTTTGGAAATGGACACTTATAGATCCTGCCATTCTTCAGCACTCCGCCCCACCTCCAAATCTGACTCCCATTGTTTCATATAGGAAAGTTTCTTATTGTGTGAGAAGAGAGTGTTATACACTACTAAGATCCTCCCTTTAGATTCAGTTTTAAAACTGCAAATTTTTTCAAATCCCATACTCTGGTAGGGTGGTTTCAACCCTTTAAGTATATTTTGAATAAAGGACTTGATTTGTTTATAATTGAAAATTTCTGTATATGGAAGGGAGAGGCCCTGAATAGCCTTACCATCAAGAAATTTTCTGATTCTGAAAATTCCTTTGTTGTGTCACCAACAGAATTGAGCCGGTTCACAACCTGGAGGAAATTCAGGAATTTGCCATAGGCGAGTAAGTGGAGGATGGGGGTAGTGCAGGTTCAAGTTAGTTTTATATGTCCAACCCATACTGAGAGAGCATATGAAAGTGAAGGACAGAGGATTGCAGGTCTTTTAGAGGCGGGGATCCACATAAGGACCTTGATCAGTATTAAGCGGCAGACCAGAGTCTCCAGGTCAGTCGATTTTGGTCTTGGATGCAGAATAGTAATTTGGCCTAATTGGGGCCACTCTGTGGTATAATATTATGTTAGGTACATCCAATCCTCCCAATTGTTTAGGAGTATATAATGTAGTTACAATAATGCAGTGAATTTTGTCTCTCCAAACAAATTTTATGAGTTTGTTTTGGATAATACTTAAGACCAGCTTGGGTATAGCAATAGGGAGAGTGCAGAAAAGCAATCTTGGTAGTGTTCATTTTGATTGCAGCTATTCTCCCAAACCAGGAGGGGGGGCTAGAACACCATCTATTCAGGTCTCTAGCTATTGCACGAAATAGGGGTGGGTAATTAGCGATAGGTTATTGCTTTGGGTTTCCACGTGAAGTCAAAATTATCTTTGAGTTGGGTAACTAAGTTTGGGGGCAGTGAAATTTTTAACGCCTCCAATTTGGGTCTTATTGAGTTTTAGACCTGACACCTCTGAAAAGGAGCTCAACTCCTTAAAAAAAGGAGCCCAACTCCTTAAATAAGTTGGGCAAGGAGATGAGAGGCGAAGGTATATTCATTATGGCATCATCAGCAAAAAGTCCATATTTATGTTCTATAGGACCACATTGGATGCCCTTAATGTTAGGATTAGGCCTTACAGCTATTGCTAAGGGTTCAAAAGCTAAAGCGAAAAGTGAAGGAAAATCTATAGTTTGTTGTATGTATCCTTTCATACACTTTAGCAGCACACAGGGTTTAAACAAGAAAGTAGAACTATCCCAGACAGATCAGTCACATTTTAATGGTGGTGGATTGTAATATGTTTATATTTCTATTGTAGTTTTTTTTTAATTGACCAGTAAAGTCAGAGTTCAAAATAACCATTTTACATTTTTAATAAATGTTCATGATAAAATGTTCAGTAGAGCTTTCAGTGCCTTGTATGGCTTGTTCTCTGTAAAACACAGAGTGGCAGAGTTTTTTTTATGCATCTGCAAGAAGTTCTAGTCAGATATTGGATTTTGTTTTAATTGTATTTAATGCATTACAGTCATAGGTATTGATGTCAGTTACTCAATACAGCATTTGTGACCTTTCAAACATAGGGTAACTCTTGAAATAACTTTCAAGTTTTCAGGGAACTCCCACTATATTTACTATATCCACAGCTCACAGTACATTACTGTGGTGGTCAGAAGGAAGAATGCCTCTTACATCCCTAACGTTTATAATTGTCACCGTTACAGATAGCGAAAAAGATTATTGGTGTCAGCTAAACTTACCTGATAGTAGCCTGAAAGTTGCTTTTTGCTCAAGGAACCCTCTGGAGGATCCCTAGGTTTCCACGTACCCCTGGATGAGAAACACCTATCTATAATATTGTGGACTATCTGATGTAATAGGAGGGGAGATTCAGAAAACTGTTCCCGAATGGAAGTGTTACAGTATAGATGTCCTCCAAAAAGGAGGAGAGGTGAGGTAAATACTCCTTCGTGTTACCTATGAAGAATGTCCCTCCAACAAAGTGTGAGGACTGTCAGAAGTAAGGTAAGGAGTCAAGGCATGGTGTTGTTTAGGTATCCATAAATATACCAGTGTCCAGATCCGTTGCACGTTGATCCATTTCCATTGAGACCCATTGCTTAGCTTGTTAATCAAATTTCAATTTAGTAATTAATTTGAAAGCAACATAATACTTCTTGAAAAAAAGTACATACAGCCCCCCTTCTGTTTTGAGATGTTGAAGAACCTGTATTGAAATTATACGTCTAAAGCAATACCATACAAAAAAGGTCACAAGACTGTTCAGACACCGGCAGTATGAGGCTGTAGTCAGATTTATGACATGCAAGAGATAACTTAATACAAAATTATTTGTAAAAGCGAGTCATCACCCGTCATCAATATATATTACAGGCATCAAGTGGCAGGGCTAATGTTGTTTGTCTGAATAATCATACATGTATGTTACAGCCCATGAGGGTACACTTTGTTTAAAGAATAAGTGTATTTTGAGATAAGGTACACTTATCATGTCCAATATTTACAACCTGGGGCCCAAAACATTTCTCGCTACTGCATGCGCTTGTGCAGTGGATTATTATAGATTTTGGAAATGTTCCAGGGATAATTCTATAGAATTCTGTGATGACCAATTCCATAGTCTTAGACAGTGGCAATAACAGGTAGGCAGGAGACTAAGCAGCAGGCTGTGAACATTTAATTTTAATGGACACCAGTCTACACATTGGGCTTGATTTATTAAAGCTCTCCAATGATGGAGAGGAAACATTTTCTTCAGGGAAACTGGGTGAACCAGCTAACCTTTAAAAGATCTGGTCCAGAATTCAAAACATTTGCCAGCAAATAGCAAATGTTTTTGAATAAGTGCATTGCAGGATTGCTGGATCACCTAGCTTCACTGATGAAAGGGTATCCTCTCCAGCCTTGGAGAGTTTGCAAAGTGAAAACTCTGCAAACTGTCTTTTTTTCTATATAGGACTTCTATATAGGACTATTTTAAAATCTATAAAAAAATATATGCTGTAGAACTTTATGTGACAAAAGTTATGTTACAATTGATATGACCAGTCAATACTTACTGCCATAAATGTTTAAGCATTCCTTTTTCACCTCAGTAGCCCTTAAATATCCATGATATTTACCAAGCATGTGTACCTAAAATTCCTTCAACCCTTTGGAGCCTAAAGCCCTCCTTACCTAGAAGTGCTAATTTAATTACCCAGCATAGGAAAATGACACCACCCCTTGCAGACAATTGTATACAAAGAATACATTGTCATGAACAAGGGCAACATAAAATCAAGTATCTATAATTTAAAATATATCATTTTTTATTTTACCATTTAAAAATTATAAATCAATAATTTATATTTAATATATATATATATATATATATATATACACTGATATATTTAATCAGGATTCTTGTACACAAGATGGTAAGTGATTTTCTGAGCATGCACACAAAGATGTGCCATATACCCATGCATAGTATTTAGTAGTTTTATTGATACATGGTTTGCTTATTTGAAAGTGCTAATGATTAGACACTTTTTTAAAGGTATTCATTGTCTTAGCTGGTGTACATTTAGACATTGGCAAATGGTCAATTCTGAATATTATTGGTAATCCATTTGTGTGCATCCATAGGTATAACTGATGCATAGAAAATTGCATTGCATGTATACAATTTACTCCTTAGCCCATGATTGCCAGCGTAGATGCATTATCTCCAGTAAATTACATTCATTGTGTTTATAATCAAGCACTATATTACAGCTTTCAACTATTTGAATATAATGAATCCTGTGTCTTATCAATGATTTGTCATTGATTTTTACATAGGTCCCACCATGCTTGCTCATTTCCATGCACATTCACTAATCTATTTCGTTTTTAAAATCCTCATTTGTATTCATACACCTACTGCAGCACGGCAAAGAATCACTTAATGCAGGCAAATAAAGCTAGATCAATATATTTAGATATGTTTGCCTTTTTAAATACTTTTAATACATATTTGCAAAGTTCTACATGAAAACCATTGATTTGTTTTTCTACAAGAAAACTTTAGTAAAAAAAAAAAAACAAGGCAATACTATGTATGCAACAAGCTCTTAGATAATGCAATGTACTATGCAGACCCAGTCACAAGGAAAGCATACGTCGCCAGTCCTTACCAACTTATCTGCAAAGAAAAATTCACTTAAATAGACATGTTGAAATGTAACATAAATTCCACCAATCAAATATTTTAAATATTATTAAGCTTCATTTCTTAAAGATGTTTTGACATTTACTTGTGTCATGATGACTTTGTGCTCAAAAATTAAATCTGCTACTTTAAATCTCTTTTAAATAGTGGAAAATGAGACTGACAGTTTTTCTTACAGTACATTAAGTGGGCATTACAGTCTTGGGAATTGAGGCACAGACATGCATTGTTTCATGCTTGAGATGCTTCCAAAAAAAAAAAAAAAGAATTGCCTTGAATTTCATGAGGAGAAATGTATTAATGCAACAATGCTCTCTCAATTAAAACACATCAAAGTGCTGTTTACTAACACATAAGTATAAAAATGTCCTTGCATTTTTGTAAACTAGCAACATTTAAATATCAAAACAAAAATGGGCAATAAATAAATGACATGGAAAGTTCATTTTTATTAAGGATGTCAAAGTAGACATGTATGAACTTGTCATTTACAACTGGTATTGTGGTTATGCATATCCAAACATAATGGATACCATGTTGAAGGTCAGTGAAGCATATGTAAAATAATGGATTGGAGAAACTCTGTTTCTATGAAGCACCAATCCATGATGAAGTTAAACAAAAACAATTAATTTCATCCCATTGTGTTCAATTAATTTCACAGTTGTGTTAAAATTATAGTATAAATAAATAATTTGTAAATTGTGTAGTGTATTCAGCACATACTGTACCAGAAACATAGTTGGTCTACTGTAAATAAACTAGAACAGGAATAAATCACTATGGCATCCCTACACTGCAGCTGGGCTCACATGGCAGCTTAGACGTACGAATCTATAGGCAACACAATCCCTTAACCTATCTAGAAAATGATACAGGTTGACATTCGAAAATCTGGCCATCGATAATCCATTGAACAGCTGAAAAAATAATGCTTTTGTCCCCTCATTTCACTTAGAAAAATCTTAAAAAATAAAAATGCAAGCAAGCAGCACATACACACCTAGGATATCCTCTGTAAAGGTGTTTATCATTGGAAACCTGTACAGAAACAGCAGTGTTTCAAGCACTATGGCTTTTTTACTTTTTGTTTTACTTTTATGTTTTATTTTTCTAATCATTTGTATTTCAACATTTTTAATTCGTAAAAATTTGGCTTCTCTTTTTTCTCTTTTTTGTGTCTCATTAAAAAAGCCTCTTTAATTCTTTTGCTAAAAAATTTTCAAACCATTGTATTCTACTCATAATTTTAGTGTGAGGTAATGCAATAGTATACAACAAAATGTATATTATAATTTTATATTCTGGCTTTTTTTTAAATGGCATTGGAATGTAATGACAGACACCTCCTGGGATATGTGGGGTATGTATTCCAGGACGCTGCAGGTTTCCCCTTCAGTCCTACTGCAGTAAAAACAAAAGAGAAGGGGTTCACCCCAAAAAATAGGAAAATAATATAAAAACAAAAAAATACATGTTTTCATTATATAAAAAAGGGCTAGGCAACATTTTTTTTTATTGTTAAAAATGTGGTAATAAGTCCACTTAAATTTAAAAGGGTGTGTTGTTTTTCAAATAGATAGTTGCATAGAGGATTTGCAATGGCATTATACTTCAATTTACACATCTCATTTAGTTTTAGTACATTAGTGTAAGGGCTCTTCAAGACTTGCTGTAAACCACAGTGGTTACTTCTTGAAGAGGAACCACACTACCCACAACTACAACAACCTCAGTAAACCAGGGTGAAACAAGTGAAAATACCCATATTTTAGGACAAATAAACTAATTAAAATGTAGCTTTGCTTAGTTCTTCTTTGAGCAGGAAGAATTCAGAACATCTGCCAGGATTTACATGTTTTATTTATGTTTAGACTATAAAAGAATCGGTGCCCTTATAGAAAAGTTTTATTTTCTGTTCCTGTTCTGACACCCATCACCAAGACAAAGAAGACAGAAAGTGGGGGGAAATTTCAATTATGGGAACACAGACAATAGTAAAGGTCCTCCTTACCCTACTGCTAGAAAAAGTTTTATTATTGTTCATGTTTTTGAGGATTTTCTTCCAATTTTGTTTTGTCTAAAAAAA
>NC_092861.1:50541871-50545127 GCF_032062135.1 Pyxicephalus adspersus
GTAATGTCTAATTTTATGGAAAACTTATATTTTTGCAAAAAAGTCTATAGCATATAAATCTGTAAATATATAATAAATTGTTTACATTTTATTATGTTATTACACACATGTCGTCTTGCAGGTGTTCTATGAACCACTTACATACACGATCCCCCTTGAAATCTAATTTCTTGCTTGTGTGATTGGTTCCCTCTTTTATCATATGTCTGTACTAAGATACGTAGTATCTGTATGTAGTTTGCTAAGTAGTACATCCTCCAGAATATGAATGCATGCCACCTAATTAGTGTTACTGCCCCATGGTAAAACTCCAAACTTTTGACAGTTAACGTGGCCCATCATACTTTTTTTGGTATCTGGCTTTTTATGTTATCTCCTATTTGGGCTAGTTTAAGACCCAGGAGCTACTACCAGAGGCTGGCACCTTGCCAGCAACTTGGTCACCCACACCACAGCGCTGGTTCTTAAAGAAACAGGGTCTGCAAATTTGACAGTGGGCAAGAATAGACAGTACTCTTCTATTCACTACCACCTCTATTCATTCATTACAGAGCTGGCACATGTAGAAGCAACTTGGGAGTGTTTCCCCCGAGCAGCAGTTCAGTGGCATGAGGAAGTGTAAACTACCCAGCAATCTCATTATCAGTCTGAATTTAGTCTTAAAGAGTTCTCGGTGCTGGTGCTATTAAAACACATCTGAGTATTTTTTGATATTCTGTCTTATACTGGTTGCTGTTCCTTCCGCCTACCACTGCAACAGGACACAGTAGTTCCATAGCATCTGGAGGGTGAAGCCACAGTCTGCTGCAGGTGAAACAGTATCTAGCACAAGTGTCCTTTGAATAGACTCAGACCTTTGAAAAGTTTATATAACCTCCATTTTTACAAGGTAAAACATTATCTTTTATAGGCTCGACAGCTAATTTTGGGACATTACATAAACTTTAAAAGCCCTCACTTGCTTCTGTAGCTGTATCCTCTGTGAAGTAATTCATCTTTAGACCCTTAGCTTTTCAAAGTTTGCATTCACTGTGGCTCAATTCACACCAGTGTACTGTATTAGGCAATCCATTTACTAGAAATAAGCCGCAATGCACAAATAAATGTGCTTTCTGAATTTTTTTGCAAGGCAGAACAATGAACAGGACACCACCAAAATACATTTTTGAGTGTTAGAATGCAATGGCACCCCAGTGCATCACTGCACATAACATGCAATACAACATAGTTGGGTAATGCACCTAATTGCTGTACATTATCACTAAGTTTGTGTTATTGGAAACTTTCTATCTATATATCAGCTCTCATCTGCCAGCAGTGAGTTGGCTGTCTGCTAGCTTTGTAACTCTAAAACAAACACAAGCTAGGTGAACAAGAAGAGGAGGAGAAAAAACCAGAGACCCCCAGGTGATTTACTGTTTAAGAATATGTAAATATTTGAATCCTTATAGCATAGCAACGGTTTTCACAATGTTATTAAAATTGGATTACCTCTATTAGGCTTCTCTGACACCAGTTAGATATTTTGCCACATAGACATTAAACCGAAGTGTACAATTTTATTAGTTAAATCATCAGATTCACTGGATATAAGAACATTCATATCCTTATATCAGTCTGCAGAACAAGTTTGCCTAATTTCTCTATTAACACTTTTTTTCTACTTTTGTACATCTTTTTTAGTATATCCTTTTAATAAATCCTTATTTATATGACAGCAATGCCCTGGGTACATATAGCGGGAACCAGTACAGGTTAAATTGTTAGCCATTCCATTAAGTATTAGCTCTAATATCAAAATTAAAGGTTAAATACTAAAATGTTAATTAACTACATTTTCTAAAGTTAATAAACTGCTAGGTCTAGAGCACATTTCTTCACAAACGGGAAAAACTACCATCTGCTAAATGATATTGCAAAATATGTTTAATAATACAAAAGTGCTCCAGCTTCTAGAAGCCTTCTTGAAAATAATAATAATGTAAGGATTTCCCATTTTTTTTTTAAATTCTATTTCTGAGGCACCAGCATGTGAACACACATAGGTAAACTGAAAATATGCATCCCAATGCAAATAATAAAATTTTATATCCTTTGAACTAATTCACTAAATAATACTGTTAATATTGTTACTGTGAGCTTATTTACTGTACACTGTTTAATTGAATATGTATATTAGGAAGCCTTTAAATCTGTATGGAGCACTAGTGTGGTTTAGTTACCATGGCAGGTGAAATATGTAATTTTATTATACATCAAGGCAAATCCCATTAAATACATAGGTCATGCTGGATATTTTTTAATGGCCTTTTTTTTCCCCTATAATACAGCTATATTTGCGAATACACACAAAGGGCCTGATTTATAAAAGCTCTCCAAGGCTGGAGAGGATACACTTTCATAAGTAAAGCTGGGTGATACAGCAAATTTGGAATGGATTTCTTCAAAGTGATTTGCTATTTGCTAGCAAATGTTTTGAATCCTGCACCCCTCCACCCCATTTCAGGTTTGCTAGAATACCCAGCTTCAGTGATTATAGTATATACGCTCCATTCTTGGAGAGCTTTAACAAATCAGGTTCAAACTGTTGATTTTGCTGCTTTCAGTATTTGTTATATAATCTGTTTTCATATTGCATGGATCGAGGTAAAAATCTGCTTTTATATATTCTATACGTGGAAATCAGACAAAGAAGTAACACTATTACATTTGTTGGACAAACAAACCTCCTACACAGCCATTCTGGCAAGCAATACTTGAATTAAAGCCATAGGCAGTTCCTGCTCAGGCCTCCAGCAAACTTTGTAATTATTTATTTATATTTTTATTCTCAACAGAGATCTATCTTTGTATACGCTTTAATTTGATCTAGGCTCTCTAGCAGGAAAACATCTGTAATGTTTCTACATCTGTGCCTGGGGGCGCTCAATCCCAAGTTAAAATAGGTTTATTTTTCAGGAAAAGACAAATCAACATAATAATGATGTAAACAGGCAAGAAACAGAATGAAACTTTTAGGTGTAAAGAAAAGGTTTGAGAGTCAGTACTGGCCAATGTTACTGTCATCATTGTACTAGTACACTGTTAGAACACATAATAAAGTTTTGTTTTGGGGTTTTTATTTATTTGGATGTTTCACCTATGTTAGTCAGGTCCTTGTGCTACACGGTTGGTAGTTTCAAAGAACATTTTGGGGTCAGATTATATTGTGTGCAGTGGAGATTTATGATACTGCAACAACTATCACCACCAGTAA
>NC_092861.1:50545259-50546291 GCF_032062135.1 Pyxicephalus adspersus
GAGTTCCATTAGAGTAGCCTGTTCTGTGTTCAAAATTTGTACATTGCAGGAAGAGCTAATTTCAAATCACTTGTCCATTTTCTAGGGAAATGCAGTCTGTCCTTTTGTCCTTACCTACATATCGGTCATTTTAAAAAGGAGAAGTACTATTTCAGAGTAGATGTGCAGATCCTAAGTACATCCTATACTATTTGCTGCCTAACCTTCACTGAATATTTTACTTACAAAAAATGTTCATTTTATTATGCTTGCACATAATTGATTAATTAAAGTAAATTAGGGCTCCTCCTGTTCTAGTGCTAATGGTACTGTACCCTGCAGCAGGCCCTCTCTGCAACTGTGAAAAAAACAGATAAACATGAATGAGCATGTCTTTAAATATCTTCGCTTACCAATTCAAAAGTGGATCATTTAGGTGGATCAGAGGTAAACACTAGACCAATCTACAATCAATACAGTGGAATTTCATTAAATCTAAGGATTTAAAACTGCTCTTTACACGTTTTAACTTTTTATTATCTTATTATTTCAATACGCGCTTCTAGTGAAAACTGAGCATAATATGGTCACTGGTGTTACATTGTCATCCAATTCCATACAATTTAAAGGGCAGTTTATACACAGGATATGCAGATCAGTCTCCAATTCAATGTCATGTCTATGGAGAAAACACACAAAAATGGCATTTCCTGCACATAGAATGCAAAACATATTTTGGTTAGGAAACTATTCATCCTATAGGAGAATTGGGTAATGTAATATTCCAGCAAATTTTCTAAAAAAGCTTTTCTTCCAAAAAAAAAAAAAAAACATTAAAATTATTTTATGAGAGAAGGGCACTTTCTGTTGCCTGTCAATATTTTGGTGGGCACATGTTTAGTGTACATCTTTAGGGAATATGAAGCGTCTTACCTGACCCCTGTTCTGTTCCCTGACCAATAACATTTTGTTTTTCTTCTGTTCTCTTCTTTCTTGGCCTTCTTCTGGACATGTTTTCAGATTTAGGAAGGTTAGTGAATACTTTGCTGGTTT
>NC_092861.1:50546965-50549856 GCF_032062135.1 Pyxicephalus adspersus
ACAATTTTAGTTTATTTTTTAATAGTTATTATTTATTAGAATTTATTAGATAATTGAATAAAATGCTTTATATCCAGTTAAAGTGGTTAACTGGATATCAAACATTTTATTCAATTATCTAATAAAATCTAACAAATGTCAAATAATTTAAAAAAAATCAAGTCTTTGATTTGTGCAACATAACTGCATGTAGTATATGCCAAAAAAAATTCCTAAACTTAAGAAAGGGGGGCACACCTCATTTGTATCTCGGGTTGCATTTTCAGATATCTAGTGTGGATTACAGAGGTGGGCCTGTGCTATGCTTGTTTTTTTTACCTCCCAGTGGGACAATCACAGACCAGTTTCTCTTGCTCAGGTGAAAATGATCTAAAACAGATTTTTCTTACATCGGAAAAATATCATCACATTTCCTTTCTAAGGGACAAAATGAGAAGAGAAATCCCCCTATTTAGACCTAGAGACATTTAATAAAAATGACAGTGCTCATAACACTATCCCCTCAAAAAACAATTTGAATTTATACCTAGAAACTTTTAATTGCAGTTCACTGATGTCTTTCCTCCTTAATCACATTATAAACTGGAGTCCTATCTACTGACAAATTCCACTGTCACCTCTGATTGGCCACTGTAAATGACAGAAGGATCCAATAAAGAAATGTAGGCTGATTACTAATAGGGTAGAGAAAGTTCACCTATCTAACTTAATGTGAATATTTACTTCAAATATGCATTCACATACATATAAAACAAGTAAACACGGATCTGCTTTCCATATGATTGCTTAACTGAGGCAAACCTTAAAAAAATCAGTCTTAACATTCCCTAATTCTCCATTAAATCGTGCATTTAAAAAAGGCATTTAAGTAGGAGCTTGAAATTTTTTTTCATCCAGAGGGAATTTGAATAAATAACATTTTGGTGCAGATCTTAAGTAAATACAACTCACGTTTCTGCCTCCCAAGTACATTGGCCTGGACCCATGGAGAACTTGGTTTGGACAGATTATTTAGTTCAACACTTCTGATAAACAAGATATGTTGAAATTGTTGTGTGTGTTGTCTAGTGTTCTATTTCAACTTAAACATATGCCGATTATGTGAAAATCAGGTATAATTCCTGTAGTAAAATACACATATATTTTTTATTTTGTTGAAAAATGTCCACTAAATAAAATAAGAAGGGTCACTTACTTATTTCCTGGTGCAATTGATTTATGTAAACTGGAAAACATTTTTTTTATTCACTCATTAATGAAAAATAATTTTTAGTTGGCTAAATGTGAAAAAGGTAGAAAAGCTTTTGTGCATGCAGCATTTTGCATAAATGTTCACTTAGAGGACATTTGTCTCCTAAAACATAAATAGACTGTATTAGTCATATAAATATAACTAATACATATACTATCTAATAATATAACTCCTGCTAATGCATTTTCATGTACAAATATACTAAATTAGATACAATGGTTCTAATGGTTTTCATCTGCAGTATTTAGGGGTTATTTATCTTTATATTATATTTAATGAGGATAAATTCTTAAAAATATCAATTTTCTTTTAAGAAAAATTCTACTACTTTTATACTATATGTTGTTATATTAATAAAGCAGAAGAAAATATGTAAGGTCATTTACCCATCAAGAGTAATTTGTTCTTATTATCTTGCCATTCACTATTGTCCCTTTTTGTAAATAGTGCATAAAACGACATCAGGAAAATGCCATGATTTAGGAAAGTAACAATATGTAGACAGACATACAGACAACAGAGAGTGCCACAAAATCCATTACAACATCTACATAATCCAGGAGTGGCCACATCTTTTTTATGTTTTCTTAGACTCCAAGTTTAGAAAATTCCCTTGTCTGTCAAATTAGGTTAACATATACACACAAAAAAATGTAGTAGACAATGAAATGCACATTACTCTATTCATGTTATTTTTAATGATGAATGTCTCCATGCTTTGTTGTGTGTTACAGGACCAGAGAATGAGAAATTAAGCAGTTCTGGTTCATGCTCATGGCACTCCTGAGTATATTTTTGGCACTGACTGTTTTTAATTTAGTACCAGTTACATTTCTCTATATGACAAATCAGTAAAAGACAACACCTTCATTAAATCTTGCAACACCCACAGCAAACACCTGTTAAAGAAACCAGAAGTTTTCAGTGTGCCTTCCCAAAAATTTTCCTACCCTTCCTGGTATTTGGAGAGGGGGTTACACAATGCCAGTAAACAATTGGTTTTACCTCTAGAAAAGAAAAACAGCTAATGTTTTAAATGAGTAAGTCAGTTCTGTATATGTTACTCCATGTCTCATATTTACCATGTAGTATTGGGTTACATGGGCCTATCTTGCTTATGTACCATGGACAGTCCTTGCTTGACATCAACAACAATTAGGAACATTGCAAATGTTTGGTTTTCATTCAACGAAGGACAGATTGGTGAATCTTTCTTGTTCTTCATCTTTTTATACACAATTAGTATCTGAGCATGACCTTAAGATTAAGTGTAAGTATTTATCCTATTGCAGGTTCTATTTAGTTGTAAAAAGTAGAACTCCTAAATTAAGTAATCAGGATTTTAAATGTTAAAACCCAAAAAGCTTTATTCTTTGTTGCCAAACTTCTCTTCAAAATTGTTGAAGTAATGGGGTAATTAATTAAGAAGCCACATGCTACAGCAGAGACATAACAGTAAACACATGTCAGAAGTTTCATTGCAAAGGAATAATATAAAAGGAAGACAGAGGCAGAAATCCGTCAAACCTTTTTTTTATTAGTATTGAGCTATTGTGATTCTGCAGCAGTGTTATTCTTCCATCAAAATTTACCTGGAGTAAAGACCTACTGACTGCTAACTGGCTGTTAGTATCTGCAG
>NC_092861.1:50551399-50567628 GCF_032062135.1 Pyxicephalus adspersus
GGTTCTTACAAGTGGGGAAAGGTAAATGTATAGAAGGATATTTGCTTTACTTTGTTGGAGTACCTAACTCTGAAATTATTACTTCATTATAGACATTTAGAGTACGTAATGTAATTGTACCCTTTGCAATCTATATACTGTACAGTTAAAGGGTGCCTATTGGAATTATGTGCATTGTAATTTATAAACCTTAATTTTGTTGCTAAGATAAATGAGTCAATGAAGTCTACAATACAATACCTCAAAAGGTTTTAGGGATAGAGTTTTATCTGTTTCAAATTGACAGTAACAATACATGAGGGTATCCCTTATTCTCATTCTATAGCTATGCACTTATTGTAGTACAATAATGGGATTCTTCTTGTTGTGTCACATTGGCTTCAGATACATTTCATACTTTACAGACAATTTCTAATTCTTTCTAAATAGGTTCCAAGGCATATGATCCATGGTGCTCATTGAAGAAAACTATCAGACCTAACATTTAGGACTATCACTGTTCATTTAAAACAGTTTGCACTTAATTTTGAAAACTTCTACTTACACCAAACCAAAAAAGCATAAAAACAAAGCCTTAACTTCATCTTAGCTCAGATAAATTATCTCAAAATGATAACTAATTACGAGATGTTTTACCCATCCATGGTCAGGGCTGCAGTTTTGAATAGGCCACCCAGACTGTAGCCTTGGGCCGGGTGGCCACCAGGGAGCAAACCTCAGTCACTCCAACTGCACTGTTTTGGTAGGTACAGTAGAGATTTTTTTCTCTGTATCGGCTGGGAGTTCCTGTACCTGTCAGAGTGGTACACATGAAATATCTTTGACACATTTCTACAGTGAGCCCAGGATGTAAGTCTCAGCCAATAGCTGAGCAGAGAGTTTGTCCCTCTTTTTTTGTCAGCCAAGAGTTTTCTAGCACTGGTAGGTGAGCTGATTATGCGTGTCTCCACCCCCAAACTGCACTATGTGCCTTTTCCCTCTCCCCAGTTTTCTATGTGGGTCACCCCCCACCCCCCGGCTGCAATATGTCTCCCCACCCCCCAGTCTGCACTTTGCGTTTTCCCCTCCCTCAGTTGCGCTGTGTGTGTCCCCCTCCACAGGTTGCACACTTTGTCCCAACCCCCCTCTAGGCTGCACAGTTTATCCCTACCCCCAGGCGGCACAGTCTGTCCCAAACGCCCCACCCCCCCAGGCTGCACAGATTTTCAAACATCCTGGCTGCTTTGTGTGTGTCTCTTCTCCAGTCAGCAGTGTGTGCGTGTGTCCTGGTATTTGATTTTTAAAAATACATTAAGTTTAGACCTGCAGTGGGATCAGGCAATTCCACCTTGCTTCTGGTGGCTGGCTCCTTTCCAGGTGCTTACTTGGCAGATCTGACAGCTGACTGTAGTAAGAGGTGCTGAACCTCCCACTGCTGCATCCATTCATTCTCTGTGGGGCTGCTATGGGTGGACATTACATGTAGCATGTCCCTGATGTTCACTTGCATTAGAAAGTGGTAATTACACCGCAACCTCACTGCCAGTCTGAACATAGCCTTAGGAGTCTGCATTTAAGGCAGTTTGGGGAGGGGGCGACATGAGGTAACTGACCTAGGGGAGAAAAAAGTACAAATTACTGGTTCACCCCAGTAATGTTAGGTAGATTCTCACAAAAAGTCCATATTTTCTGATTTATTTAATAGTTTATTCCTGTGTAAGCTTAAATACAATGGTGTGTATGTTTAATTAACTTACTATTTCTTACCATATATATCACTTTATTTGGCTTGTATAAGCATGTTTTACTAAAAAACAATTTATTATTGCCTTGCATAAATAAAGGTTTGGATACATATAATTGTTTTATCTAAGCTGCCTTACATCTTCCCCTGCTGTTAATGTAAAGCAGAACCACAGTATACTGCTATAAGACATAATTTATGATTAACAAACATACAACGCACTAGGGACATGGAATAGTTAAATAAGAAAATGAATAGATGGGCTTTTATATCCTGTAAACATATAATTTATTTTAATTAGAAAAGCTGCACACCAGCAATTACATCTGCGTCTGTTTAAAGGAGAATTAAAAAAAAATCTGTTAGAAGAAAAGGAACATTTTATGTTGGCCATTGAGGTAAATGTAACTGTAATACACTGGCTTTGCCACGCTATGAGATTTTCATGCAAATTGGCTCATTGTTGTATGAAGAGATTGGCACGGTCAAATCAGTCAAATGATTCATACAACTGATTCTCTTGTTAGGCCTTTTTGAAAATATGAATTTATAAATTATTTTTCAATGACAATGTGAATGTGGATTTCTAGGAAGAAACCAACTTCCTTTGCAATGACTGTGCTTGATGTGCTCCTCATGTCAAGAACATATTTTAAAGCCCTTTCAGCTGGCTGAGCATTGTAATAGTTTGTCACCGTGTGCTTTTAAGTAAATGCTGAGTGGATGTGTTGATTTTGTTACAGGTAAATGTGTATTATATTCTCTTCAGAACTCTTGAAAAGCAAATGTGTATATTTTAAAATAGCCGCATGTGTTTGAATCTTGACCAAATGGTACATTCTTGGAAAAAGAATACATTAAAGTCATTCTTATTACAGGATTTTCAGAGAATTCTTACCAGCAATGCTGTGACGTATATTGGCCTGCAGGATTCCATTAGTGGAAAAGACAGCCTCCGCTCAGTTGTTTCACCATCTTTACATCAATTAGCGACAGAAACCATCAGAAAGGTAACTTTGGCATGCAGGTGGTATGCAGATTGCACCTTGAACAACAAATTATCATTGTTATTTTTCTATTTACAGTACTGATCATAAAAGTGGTAATAATTAATAACATAACATATTCTAAATTTAATGAAAATGAACCTGAAACGAAGTCTCAATTATCAGTGTGCACACTACATTCTTATGCCACATGGATTTGCATTATTGAGGAAATGAGTAGCAGAGTAGCAAAGCAACATTTTAGAAAGCAAAGTACCAAGATTTTACCATATGATTATCACAAATTGTACTAATTTGCAGATAATAAAGTAGACGTAAAAGTAGAAAGAGAATAAAAGAAAGGGGTTTTGGGCTCACAAATAAATTGGAAGAAAAAAGTACAAACAAGTCAAAGCCCTTTACCTGTTTAACAATGCACAGCATATGGGTCACTTAGTGCCTATACATACGTATTTCTAGCAATATAATAGATTTAGGCAAAAATAATGCTGGGGACCATGCTTAAATTTGAAGAAAAACAGGTGTATTTATACACAATTAGTGAAGCAAACGAATACAAACAAGTGAAAGCTCCATACCTGTTTAACAATGCACAGCATATGGATCACTTAGTGCCTATACATACATATTTCTAGCAATACAATAGATTAAATATAATAAGATATAATCTATATAATAATGCAGGGGACCATGCTTAAGCTGTATTGAATCCAACACGTTTTGCCACGGATGGGCTTCCTCAGGGATATGATGTTAAGCAAGTTTAACGGTCTATATATGTACATAGGGTTTGAATATTGAGAAAAAAGAAAATATATTTTTTTAAAAACAGAATCAGTGGTATAAATGTATGTCAAGACGATTACACATAATGTCATTGAAACAGCAAATAACGTTTCTATCAGAGAAAGTTACGGTAAGTACATTGAAGTACACCTAATGTCTTTGAAACAGCAAATAAAGTATAACCTGAACATCTCAATAGTCATAGGTGATGTATATATCCAAATTTTGTAAATGTATAGGAGATTTAGAAATATGCTATTAAAACAGAAAAATATATGGTATGCTTAAATTTTTACTTACATGCTGATGTAAAAGGGGTCAAGAAAGTGCAGTAATGGAATCGTGAAAGCCCAAAACACATGCGGCTGATATTCTCAAAGGCTGATACAGATCATTCTTTAGTTCATTTTGCCATTTGATGTTCTCTGTGTTATTGTATGAACCAACTATCAGTACTTAGCATTAATATCACTGTATTACTAGTTCCTTAACTTTGCTTATATGTATGATTATTGGATATATCATAAGCACTTTTTGAATATACCATTTGCTTGTTTTAATTATTTTACTGTAACATTACCTTGTATATGATTCTTGAATCTAGACTATACTTGAATCTTTAATCAAACAGTACATTATCTTGTTTCTCAATATATGTTTGTACCAAACATCTCACCCCAATTCAGGTGTGATTACACTTGGTTTCTGCCTATCTTATCTAACCACAACTGCATCATCCAATTCTGCTCTAAAGGACCCCCCCTGATGTTTACCCCACCTTGCGGGGGCTGCATTTTTGCGGCCACTGAGGCTCATATGCAGTTTCACTGCATCAGCCTTCATCTCTCCCCCATATGATCTGCCCCCTTCGGGTGCATCACCCTCCGGATACTCAGAGCACTGGAGCCACAGAACCAGCCCTTTTGTTCGCCGGGGTTGGAGGCGGGATGACATCACAGGGAATCCCCGACTGTAGGGAGGAGCAGCGCGCATGCGCCTTTGCTGATGGGCACTCCGGTCAATAGGAAGGAGCAGACTTTTCTAGGCTTCCTGAAACACACAGCCTCCCTGGCTGTTTGGAGACACACACATGGCATTATAACGCTTTTTTCCTTCCATACAGACACTGTTTTCAGGTAGGACCAACTCTGTACTATGTTTTTGTATCTGTACTGACCAAATTCCCAGTAGTTATACCTACACTATTATTACTTACACCCACAGTATCCAACTCTATTGGTATTTTATGATACCTTCAACATCTTTGTAATTATCCACAACTCCTGGGCTCAGGTAATTGGTTACTTACTTATTATAATATTTATTCTTTGGGTCTTTGGTTCTCTTTTGGCATGTCCATAGTAATCAATTCCCTGCTACCCCCTATCTTTAGCCATTAACATTTAGTGATTCATTTATCTTATACCCTCCTTTTAGACTAGCTTCAATTACTACATTCATTATATTGTTTTAGGAAGTGGAAGGCTAATAGTCTGTCCTTGCTCTTGACTTTCTCTAAAGCACTATTGCATGAAACTACCTAACTGTTGGGGCCACCTATATCCCCCCACATCCTGCTCTAAGATTGATTAGAGTATATAAGTGTGTCCTACCTGGGGTATGTACCCTTCAAGAATTCACCATCTTCACCAACCTACCTATAGAGTTATCTTCATCACTAATAAACTTTTTTTTATCTAGATACAACCTCTACTTCAACTAAACTCTCGATTATATGTCACTAATTCCATTACTGCACTTTCACGACCCCTTTCACTTCAGCATGTAAGTAAAAATTTGTAAAAAGTAAAAAATAAATTCTCAGATTATTGGCCTATTGATTTGGCTAGTGATTCAAGCTTAGTGAGTATAAATGTTTGCCCTTGTGTTAACCTATAGTCTTAAACAAACCTAATAGAAAGTACTAAAAGTAGTAGTAGTAGTAATAGAAATATGCTGGCCGGCTAGCCGCCCCTTCAACACCCAGTCAGCTCTGATACCTAAGTGTTCAAAATCTACTTTAAAACTGACATCACTGGTAAATCAGGTTGTGTTTTTATTATATTTAAAGCATATATGTTTTTGTATACTTGTTCCCCATAGTGCAATACTCACTTGACTCTATGGGCTGCCAGATACACACAGTGCTGCCCACAGGGAGCTGTCTAATATACACAATATAATACAATATTATATCAAGAGATGACATCTATCTGAATATTGCCCTGGAACAGCATACAAAAAGTAGTAGGTGTAGCATTAAAATAATATGTAGTAGAATTGTTGAAATGTTTTATGACATAATAAAAAATGCTCTTTTACTTTGTGCGTACATTATGCTTTGGAAACTTTTTTTAAATATCTTTATAAATTAAGTGTGGTTTTATAATTTGACTCTATTAAAGCTCTGCAGATATATTTTAATTAAAAAAAAAAAACTTGTTATCTACGAACATAGCTTGTACATTGTAATATCAAATTTTGTCATATTTAAATTAACTGACCCAATGCCTTTATACTCTTTCATTTCTTTTGATTTGTAAATCTGGCTATGAAATGGCATTTGAAATTTGAAACATATGCAGAAAGCAATTACTGAACTTAACTCTAGCTGTGCATGACCTTTTTATAATTTCAATTAGAAACTAGTGTCACCATAATGGTAGGTGGAATATTAAATGAGAATCAATTATCAATGAACAGGTATTTATTTATTTATTTTTAAGCATGCCGTAGAAAGACAAAACAAATGTAAGTGATCTAAGCACCTTAAGCTGGGATGAATTGTAGGTGTTACTCCAGCTGGCACGCTTTTATATATATATATATATATATATATATATATATATATATACATACATACATACACACATACATATTGTGGGGGTTAGCTTCAAAGCACACTTGCTGCAGAGAGGTACTTTAGGCTTGAATTCAATTTCAGGACTCTGCCTACTTTTATTCACAAAAAGTCTCCATAAACACAAAAATTCCAGGCTTTTTCCGCATAGTGAATCAGTTACATGCAAAAACACAAAATTTACCCAGCTCACAGGCTGCACACAGCCTTTTATTATTACTATAATTACACAGTATTTAAATAGCGCCATCATATTACGCAGTGCTGTACAAAGTCTATAGTCGTGTCACTAACTGTCCCTCAAAGGAGCTCACAATCTAATGTCCCTATCATAGTCATATGTCATTAATGTAGCGCAAGGTCAATTTTCAGGGGGAAGCCAATTAACCTCACTGCATGTTTTTGGAATGTGGGAGGTGTTGGGTTAGCACAATTTATTTAATATCAGTTATGTCTCACCAACAATAATGCTTTACCAGTATATACTGGTATATGTATACCATATATGAGGTCATCCTAAAGGAATGCAGCATATCCTGTAAGGTTTAAGGATGATTATGGGTCAGTACTGGTCAAACACCAGCCATTATCTTAGTTCCTTCCTGAATAGTTAAAAACACAGTGCCATACCAAATGAACTAGTCTTGACCAGAGCTTGCTGGATGCAACATGTATTTTTGATCATCTGCCAAGTTATTGATTTCCAGCAGAATCTTTGGGTGAATTCAGTTTTCTTCTGCAGCTAAGTATCTTTTGTTACCGCTTATTAATTGTTATTACAGTATTGCATTGTTTTGTCTATCTATCTTATTATTAAATAGTATAATCTTTCAAGTCTGTGATTAGAAACTAGTGTCACCATAATGGTAGGTGGAATATTAAATGAGAATCAATTATCAATGAACAGGTATTTATTTATTTATTTTTAAGCATGCCATAGAAAGACAAAACAAATGTAAGTGATCTAAGCACCTTAAGCTGGGATGAATTGTAGGTGTTACTCCAGCTGGCAAGCTTATATATATTTATATATATATATATATATATATATATATATATATACATACATACACACATACATATTGTGCAGCTAAGTATCTTTTGTTACCGCTTATTAATTGTTATTACAGTATTGCATTGTTTTGTCTATCTATCTTATTATTAAATAGTATAATCATTCAAGTCTTTGTGTTATCTCTCTTTGTGCACTTCAAATTGAACCCATCAATATTTGCATAAACTGTCACAAATTTTATCTGTGACATAACAGGAGGAAACTAGAGTACCCAGTGGAAACCCACACAGACAAGGGGAGAACCTGCAAACTCCATGCAGATAATGTCTTGGCTGGGAATCGAACCTGGGACCTAGCGATGCAAAACCCCTAAGCCACAGCTGGCCCACCTGGCCTCAGGCTGCAACATCTGAGGCCTGGTGCTTCCTAGACATCCTAAATATTTGGCCTGGAAAAGGGAGGAGTGCTTGGCCCACCCATTCACTCTGCTTTTTTACAAAACATAAAATGCTACATCACAGTGCAGTGCATAATCAATGTTTTAAAAGATTGCAGCAAGCATTAATAAAACAGCCATAGCTCTTTGAATTCATAAATAAAACAATGTGTCTGAAATGGCGGCAGTTATTGTCTGAGACGGGGCATGACTAAACTCATTTGGAGGAGAAACATTTGTATTTCCCCATAAAAGAAATAAAAATTTAGGATAAATTTCCAAGCTGCACTGAGAGATATGCAAATATTTTCCAGATCTATTATTTATATTGTTTTAAAAATACTGTAAAACTTTTTGTTGGTGTCACACAATTCCTAGAAAATTAATTAAATCATTATTCTGGGAATGATCACTGAAGAGGTATGGGAAGATTATAAACATAGAAGTTCTGTTCTAAAACTGGAGTTCTAATTAAATACAGAGTTCATAATCATGAAAACTTTTATTTTACTTGCTAAAGAGTTTATAATATCTTTCTATCTAGTTTTGTTTACCTGCACAGGTAGGTTACACTATGTACTTCATATTTCAGCATCCCTACAATGTTGATCCATTGTGGTTGATTAACTAAAGTAGGTACAACAAGTTCACTGTTATTGTTCACAATACCCAGTCACAATGGTTAAAGTTAAGTTGTCTTTAAACTTACAATTATAGATTCTCCTTTCCAGCTTGTAAGCAAAAACCACCCCGAGTGCATTATACCATGATATATTATGTAGAAAGAAGACCCAGTGTAGGCTAAATAAAGGGGTTCTCAAGCTGATCTAGGGTTGGTACCTTAGAACAGAGGTCACCAACCCCCAGTAGTGGGCCGTGGCGGTCTGACATGTGGTCCGTGGCTCTGGCAGGTGCACCCACCAGAGGAATCAGGACAAGGACCCCGCTTGGGGGGGCGCACCAGCCAGAGCCGTGGACCATGTCTCCTGGAAACATCGCAGGCTTAGGGAGGTGGGCGGGTTGTGTCTCTGAACACTACCTGCCCACTCCCCTATCGGAGGCTCAGACCCCCGATGGGATAGTAGGCAGATTCTGGCATTATGACGTCAATCTGGGGGGAAGTTTCTTCCCCTTTGAGTGACTCACAGCTCTCGGCACATGCTCGGTCCAGAGTCCGTGCATTTAGTGGTCCGCGACCTGCAAAAGGTTGGGGACCACTGCCTTAGAGTATATATGGTATGGGAAGGGCATAGGGGGCCTTAACTGGTAAACTTAGTAAATATATTTCCTAATCACTAATTTAATTTTTTAACGTGTTCAATGTAGTGTAAATGTTAGCAAATCTCACTAGGTTGGCCTGATTTATTATACAAATTGTTGCCTATACTCTTCAGCAGCCAATTGTATTGTTAATGGTAACTTCACTAACACTTTCCTTTTTCATTTAACAATGTTGGTGTAAATGTCTGACTATGCAAACTGAATATTTAATAAGGTTTAAAATATGGCTCTAAATAAACAGATGTTTTACAAATCTAACTTGTCTTACTCTGCAAGAAATGAATACTGGTGTACAATATCATATTTTACACTGATAGATAAGTTAGTAAAAAAAAGCCCTTTTATTTTTCAGAATGTGAAAGTCTTATGAATTTTGACATTGATATGAAAAAATACATAAAATTAGTCTCATTCAAATTACTCAAAATGTTCAGCTCCTGTATGTGTATTTTTAGAATACCTGTGACACACATATGTATACATGATGTATAAAATAACCACTACATTCAAATACCTATTTGATTTTTACATTTCTCACATGAAGTATATTACCTCTTGGGCGGTTCATTTCTGTCCGGATTTAAATGTCTAAATGCGGTACATTGTTTTTCACGAAAATGTATTTTACAGTATAATATAATAGTATGAGTAAAACAAAGTTTGAAACACAAAATCATATCAAAATAATAAATCATATAATAAAAAATTGTAAAAAAATCATTTAAAATTTATATATATATTATACTCTTACTATTATATTATACTGTAAAATATATTTTCATGAACGACAATGTACTGCTTTTACACATATAGAGCCACTGTATTGCATTCAATACAGTTATATTGTATTGAATGCAATACAAATAGATTCGAAATTCCCGCTTTGTCCCTGATGCAACGGGAACTCCCGTTGACTCATCGCATGCAGAGGAAGCCAGCCGGTGGAAGGAAGAGGACAGGGATCGTGAAGGAGGATGCTGGTGGATCAGTTAAGGCTCTATTTACTATTGTATTTCACTGTTTTAGCTACCCCCAGTGTGACTCGAGGTTACCGTTTTAAGCATCTTTTTTTCTACCTCGAGTCACACTCAGGGTAACTGCTTAGGAGGGGAATGACCTATAATAATATACTTGTACTTATTATTTAGAGTATTTTAAATTAAGGTTGCCAGTAATGTAAGACAAATTCATTTTTCAAGGTGAATTGTAGTCATGATAACATTATTTACCCTGCATATCTAGCATTGTAAAGTGACAGAATAAACAATGATTAAAAGATTATCTTATCTGCGTTAACTAAGATGATAAAAGATGATATAGAAATCTTTATCTGTGTGTGTTGGCACCTACTTTTACAAACTATATAGTTAGTAAAAAATGTTTTGCTTTAAATGTTTTACTGAACATTGGACTGGACTTTTGTGCTATTAGACTACATTGTGACTCTACTATGCTTATTGCTCATTCCTGAAGCTTAAGTTCTGTGAAACGCATTGAGGAATCAATTTGTTTCCAAAGGTGATATTCCTGGAGGGGATGTATATATGTTAGGTTCAAAACAATTCTTGAAACATATATGTGCACAATCCAATCTGTTTTATTTGTATTATTTGGGATGGTTGTAATTTATTAGATTTATTAAAGATTTGAAAATATGTTTTACTAATGATTGCCCTTTGATAGTCCCACTTTTCTCAACTCTCCTGTTCATCTCCTTTTCCATAGCCAATACTAAATCGAATAAATACTTTGTCCGAACTTTATAGGAACATCATAAACCCTTTAGGCTAGGAATCTGTTAAAATATATTGTTATTATTAAAAAGAATGATAAAAATAAAATATTAAACCTTATATATGTGATATATTCATGCATTCTTTCTTACTGGTATGTACTATTTTCCCTTTTATGTTTGCATTTTATGTTACAACAAATTTTTAAGTAGTGAACCTTATTTTTAAAAAGCAATTCCATGGATTTACTTGATTAAATCCACTTTTTTTATATTCTTAGCATAGAACATGTTGTCCATTTTATGAACAGTTTACTAAGCCTAATTTATAACTAAAGTAACAGAACATTAGTTCTGTTTAAGGGTGGAAACATAATTGCGCTAGGTTATTAATATGGATATTCCAAGGTCTTGAATTGTTTAAAAGAAACATCATACAGAACACATTAGGGATAACTAATGAAAGAATGAATGGGCATAATAAGTATTGGGTTCTATTATTATTAACAGGCAGCAAACATATATTATGTACAAATTAAAATTTTGTTGTCTCACCTTGATCTAGGATACAAAAGCATAAATGAGCATAATAAAACATCATATAAAGCATGTTAATGGTGGCAAAGTAACATTAGGCAATGACCTTTTCTTTAGACTGTTCAGTACATTAGATTATTGGACTTTAATATATACGTTAACAGCATCTTGTGCTACTTTTGTGAAAAGATCACTACACAAATGATCTTTATAAAAAAAGGACAATGGTAATTAGTAAAAATAGTAGGTTATGTATTAAAAAAATTTTCCATAGTTCATTCAAACTCAGTAATAGTACAAACTATTACTACTAGTATCAGTAATACAGGATTTATTTTAATTAATATTTACATATTCGTACAAACTCAGTGATAGTACAAACTATCAGTAAGACAGGATTTTTTTTAGCTTGTCTTGTTATTACTACACTGGCATGATATGTGTTCTGTGCTTGAACTGCATAAATAGTACATATATATTCACAAGGTCATAAACACCATAACAAGTCTTAATTCACGGGTGGATCCACAAGTGGTCAGTTAAAAAAAATTGATAAGTAGGACATGCCTCATCCCCATTGTTGCTTTCCATGCAATGACAGTGAAATCATAATAATGAGGAGTCAACTCTGTTGTCTTAAAGTCATGATGCCTTACTTGTATGGAAACTGCAGGTAGCTGCTCAGTGTGGGTTAATTCTGCTGCAATTACACTTGTTTGAAAATCATTTAGATATTCTGAGTCAGGAGTGGCTTGTAATTCAGCATCTCCTACCAAATGCAGGTGGGTGAAAAGAGCATTTCTCAAAAATCCTTAGAAGCAGGTAAGATTGTTTAAAAGCCTGATTTAAGACAGATAAAAAAATGCACGTATTGGTGTCAACCCCAGTATATATTTATTTTGTCCAAGGAGATACAATATATACTTATGCTTACCCTTTGCTAAAGTCCCGGGGGTTGTCAGCTCTTGTGCTAATTGTCTGTCCACTGAAGACATTCTTTTCCGCTCCACTTGCTAATTTCATTTGGCAGCTTCTTAGATGTGGTAGCTGCATTTGTTTTCTTTATGTGGCTTTTCCCTTTTGTTTCACCTAACAATTTTGCCAGTAATACATTTCCATTTTTAGGGTGGCTACACTCACTATATCGTATCTATGAAGGAGTATTGTAGCCTTTGAACTGTTGCAGAGTTAGGTGTTAGATAGACTAGATCAAAGGTTCCCAACCCCCAGTCCGTCCATCTGACAGGTGGGCCTCAGCTCTGGCAGGTACACCCACCAGCAGGGTCAGGAGAAGGTCCCCGTTTGGGGGGGGGTGCACCTGCCAGAGCCGCAAACCACATCTTCTGGAAACATCGCAGGCTCAGGGAGGTGGGCGGGTTGTGTCTCTGAGCCTGAGGTCTGAGCCTGTGATGGAAGAGAGGGTGGGTTCTGGCAGCATGATGTCACTCTGGGGGAAGACCTGCAAAAGGTTGGGGACCACTTGACTAGATAATGTAGATGGACTTAACTACAGCAGTCACCTATTACCAATACAAAAAGATTTTTGCTTTTGAAATTTTAACAAAATAATTAGTAAATAAATAATAAACTCCTTCAAGGTCAACAGGTTACAAAGGTAACATAGAAAAATAAAATCTGCTGTGTTGATGCTGTATTATAAACATTTTTGATTTTGCATTTAGTTACACTTTAAGGTCCTCCTCAACCAAAATTGAGTGTTGGGCTTTCTGTTTGAACTTTTGAGAAAACCCATTATTCCCAACTGTTTAAAATTAGAATGCTCTTTAAATTTGCACATAAAATAGGGTGACCTGTTAGTATATTGAGTCAGACCTAAATTTACCCCAATTACCATACCTTCAATTATAATTCCAGGTTTGCTGGATCACAAAGGTTCTCCCATGTCTATCTTCTCCAGTCCTAGAGACCTTTAATAAATCAGGCCCCCTGTTCATATGTATTTTTTTTTCTTCATTTAATCATTTATCAATATATAATTTGTTACAACCAATAATACCAACATTTTCGATTCACACATTAATTTCTCCTTTTCTACAGGTACCATTTACTTTATTTACTCTATTTCAATCAGTTAGAAAGAATATTTATAGATATGCTAACCTTCCTCAACTATATGTGTGGAGGTATTGTACCAAATATATTTGTATGTGCAAAAGTTTACACAAAGGATGGCATATGAGAATCCATATACTGACAGAGGTGTCAAGTACTGGTACATGCATCACTAATGGTGTATTGCTCATTTCTTTGCTCACTGTGCAGGTCATATTCATTTTTTTTTTTAGGGAAAATATTGATACACACATGCTTTCGAGTTTTGGAACAGAAAGCATTTTTGGATGTTCATGCCAAACTAGAGCTGAATTGATTGCATTAACCATAAATCTATGATCAGCTGTCTTGGTTCAGAGATCACATTAGCTGGGCAAGTCACGCCCCTATTCTATAGATCTGGATCACTAGGACTAACAGTTTAACTTTAGTTAGCTAAGTGGTGGTTTAATGTCAGATAACCTTAGGATTAAGGAGTCACAGCAAGAGGTTTGAAAAGGAGGTCAAAAGACACCATAAGAGAGCCTACTATCCATGTAGCTTTAAATACTGTTTAGGAAAAATGAAGGTTTGTTTTAACAAAGGAAAAGATTCTTCTAAGCAAGCAGGAACTGATGGTCTTTGTGCGCATGCAGTGGTAAAAAAAAGATCAGCCTGTGTATAAGACACATTTAAACAAGTTTCTTGCCTCTGGAATATTAAAGCATTAAATACTATGATATAATTGTTTCAGAATATGTAAATCACATTTTACTGAATATCTGCGTCCTCATGGGTAATTCCCTACTGAACGCGGTTATTGTATTTTTTAGTCATACTGTTTTACAATCTGTGTCATAATTAGGACATTTTACATATCAGTTGCAGTAAACGACTGCTTTCTATGTATGGCACACTAAAAAAAACCCTCTCAGAACTAATTAATTTTAATGTCATGGGTGTATGCTAAAGGCTATCATGCTGAAAATAAAAAACTAAAACATTATTTAAACAATTTTTTCCAGACTTTATTTAATTTTTGTGTTATCCGGATTACATTGACATATCAGACTTTTCCTCGGCGCGTTTCGTAACTTTGGTCACTTCCTCAGGAGGAACATAAAGTCTGTTATGTCCATTTCATTCAATGGAGTCAAGCCCCTTTTGGATATTCCAGTATATACAGAGGGAGAGAAGAGGAAAAAACACACTTGTGACACGCATCCACAGGTAGCTCTTATTATTGGGCTTTGGTTTTGAAGACCCAGCAAGCATAATAAAGAGCTATATAATTTCAGCTCAATCCATATTCAATCCCATTAGGATATTTTTCTCTGAAGTTTCATAGGAAGCTCCAACAAGCTGCCTTTGCTTGAGCTAAATCTGTGTATTGCGTGTTTATGCTTCTTCTCTAATGCTGGTGTTTTTTTTCCTCTTCTGGCCCTCTGTATATACTGGAGTATCCAAAAGGGGCTTGACTCCATTAAACAAAGTGGATATAACAGACAGAAGAAACGCATTGAGGAAAAATCTGATATGTCAACGTAATCAGGATAACACAATTATAAGTCTGGAAAAAAGTCTTTTAAATAATGTTTTATTAAAATTGTTTTTAGTACAAAATATGAATGTAAATCATTTTTTGCTGTATAGCATCAGTCAGTAAAATATGGGATAAAGTATGCCTTTTAAAGTCCCTTCTTCCTTCCTATTTTTGAATTTATTTTCTTAGAAAAATTATGGGATGTGGCGTCGAGGAATTAGAGGGGATGCCTATTTTTGTTGTTTGTCATGATCACTTGTCATTGTTATCCTCACCTTACTTGATTGTTGGCTGAACATCACACTTTACCTGCATTCTGTTATGGCTTACACTTCATATACTGTACCTCATTGACCTGGCACCAAAATGAAGACCAATTGTGGCCACAAGCTCTCCTGCTCTCTTCTTTCACTTTACCTCACTAAAGCTCATCACCACCAGGATTGCATT
Organism: Pyxicephalus adspersus; assembly: GCF_032062135.1. Lineage (NCBI taxonomy): Eukaryota > Metazoa > Chordata > Amphibia > Anura > Pyxicephalidae > Pyxicephalus > Pyxicephalus adspersus. The sequence continues at coordinate 50,566,822 of NC_092861.1, forward strand.
CTGTTCAACATCAGCTGTCATTTATCTGAAGACCCCTAATCCCTTGCAGTGCCATGAGTCCTTGAGTTCTACTCAGCACCATCCATGGTTGTCATTACAAGCACCCTTCCTCTATTACAAGGTCTGTTTACTCTAAGGAGTGCATTCCTATTACAGATATAGCTAATGGAATGTTAGCAGTTCCTGCTGTGGTGTACTCAACATTGCAAAGAAAAAAATAAGGGGCCTTTCTGGCCTGTTGCTCATAGTTCACAGACATATACAGTGCATTGATTAAATGTGTGAACAGGATTCCTGTTTAGCAGAAATGACTTTCCATTCCATGTCAATGGCTGATTTTCTAAAAGAGGAAGCAGTGAGGCTAATTTTCTTAATTGAGAATCATTGCACAATGCAATACAAATAATATTTTCAGTTATCCAATAGTAAGTAGAATAAAGAGGTTAGAAGATTAAAGTGGCAGCACGGTGGCTCAGGGGTTAGCACTCCAGCCTTTGCAGCGCTAGGTCCCAGGTTCGATCCCCAGCCAGGACATTATCTGCATGGAGTTTGCAGGTTCTCCCCATGTATGTGTGGGTTTCCTCCGGTTTCCTCCCAGATCCCAAAAACATGCAGTGAGGTTAATTGGCTTCTCCCTAACAATTGACCTTAGACTACATTAATCACATATGACTACGGTAGAGACATTAGATTGTGAGCTCCTTTGAGGGACAGTTAGTGACACGACTATGGACTTTGTACAGCGCTGCGTAATATGATGGTGCTATATAAATACTGTATAATAATAATAGAATAGAGATGTTAAAA
>NC_092861.1:50567702-50589076 GCF_032062135.1 Pyxicephalus adspersus
AAAAATGGCAGAACACTGAATTAGTCTGCAGAAAATGTCCATAACTTTCACAGTGTGTTTCCCAGTGAAAATATTGTTGTTTATTATGTTTAGAAAATACACTTCTAAAGATACTTACAATATTCATTATGATATCTGACTTACATTTCTGCTTCCAGTGTGATAAAGGCATTCTGTTCCAATGATATGTGTGTTAACACTATCTATTTTATATTCAGGTGCAAATCGGCTGTATGGAGAAGGAAAATTGTCTTAAGTTCAATGTCAGCTCTGTACAGACACAAGGAGATGCAGACTTCTTTATCAACCAACTTGGAATTCCTGCTGCTCAGTTCATTTTTGAAGATAATAAAGCCAAGGTATTTTAAAACCTAAACATGCACTTTAGTTGTTTGAAAGGCTACTTCATGCTACTTTACAAAAGCAAATGTTTGTACATCAGCACACACCCATGCAAAGACTTGTAATCTCAGTATTTTTTAAACTTGTGAGGCATGTAATCACACAAGCACAGGCTGCAGTGAACACTGCATTTTCTAGGAAGTACATTTTGTTTTGGAAGATTTGTGTGCCTATCTATCCACTGGTAATATGCTTATGCATAACATGACATTAAATATATTTAGAGACCATTTTTAATAAAGAAGTTGGGGAAACACAATTATTTTTAAGATTTAAGAGTCTATTTATAACAGAGAGTGGATTTCAATATCTGTCTCTGTGACACTGATCTGCGCTACAAACACAGTGACCTCGGTGTTCCTCTTCTTCTCATGAAAATGCTTATGAAATATTTAAATAACATCCTTTTCCTTTCATTACATCCTTTTCTTAGACCCAGTGATAACATAAGTAGTACTTCTCCAGCAGGGTTGCAGCACAATCCTTCTGAAAACATTATTATTATTTTTTATATTATTATTATGAATAATAATAATAATAATAAACGGTATTTATATAGCGCTAACAGGTGACGCCAAGAGAGCGTGCCTGAGGGGGCGTAACAATGACCATGTTGTTAACCATTAGAAATATGTCGGGGGAGATTTGAAATTCAGGGGGCTGGATGATGAGTTCTGTTTTATCCAGGTTAAGTTTTAGAAATCTATCAGCAATCCATGACGAGATGGCCAACAGGCAGCATGAAACCTTATCCAGGACTGAAGGAGACAAGTCAGGGATGGACAGACAGCTTTAAGTGTCTTCAGCATACAGATGGTACTGTAAACCAAAGGAGGATGTGAGACTACCGAGCTAGGAGGTGTACAGAGAAAAGAGAACTTGTCCAAGGACTGACACTTGGGGAACACCAAAAGGGAGCAGAGCAGGAGAGGAGGAATTACCATTGAAAGAAACCTGAATGGAGCTATCAGACAGGCAGGAAGCCAACCAAAAGAAATCAGTGTCCCTGATACCAATAGAGCGCATGATTTGGATTAGAAGGGGGTGATCAACAGTGTCAAAAGTGGAGGAAAGATCAAGGAGAAAGAGGAGGGAAAAGTTTCCTTGAGACTTAGAACTGAGGAGGTCATTGGCAACTTTAGCAAGGGCTGTTTCAGTGGAATGGGCAGCAGACTAGATAGGATCAAGGAGAGAATTGGTGTTCACGTAATCAGTGAAGATGCTCAAGAAGATTGGAAATGTTTGGGAGAAAGGAGATAGCACGGTAGCTAGAAGGTAGTGAGGGGTCTAGTGGGGATTTTTTAGGATAGGGATAAGATGATGAGAGAAAAGAGGAGACTTCACCCAGAGTAATAGGGCTGAGGGAAGCTAGTAAAGATTTACAGGTGAAGGGGTGGATATGGTTGGAGACATCATGTCTGATTTTGTAAGATTTTTACACATTTGCACATTTATAAATTACCTTCATTAGAGGCCCAATTTCAGCTACAAAGCTCCACTGAGTAAAAAGAACTCCATGAAGCTTTGCTGCTTGTATACTGCTTCCTTGACTTTTATGAATGAGACAGGTGTCACTGTGTTTATAGCGCAGATCAGTGTAACAGAGACAGATATTGATATCCACTCTCTGTTATAACTGAACTCTTAAATCTTATAAAAAATAATTGTGTTTCCCCAACTTCTTTAATAAAAAGTGTCTTTAAATATGTTTAATGTCACGTTATGCATAAAGATATTACCAGTGGACAGATAGGCACACAAATTTTATCTCTAAAGTAGGTGTCTATGTTTTGAGCAAAGAAGGTAATTGTGGGGGGAGCAGGTGTGGGGTTTAGGAGGGAGTCAATTGTTGAGAAGGGGCTGGGTCGGTTTGAAGCTTGAAAGGAAATGACAGGCGAAAAATAATTTTGCTTGGTGACAGTGCGTGCAGTGTTAAAGTGTTGTCAGCACTGAGGCCAGATTTCTTCCACTTGCTCTCAGCTGAACGAACAGTCTTTTGTAAATGTTTGGTGTGATTGTTGTGCCAGGGTCTGGGGTTGTCAGGATGGGGGTAGCGGAAGATGGCAGAGGCAACTTTATTACAGGAGTACATTATACAAAGTGGCAAACTGAGGTCCATGTAATATGGGTTGTAGTGAGGCTTGTCAGCTTGTTGAGTTCTAGGTGTGGGATAGGAAGAATCAGTTTGAGAGATGGCCTGATGAAAAGGCAGTTCGGCATTGCATCAGCAGAGGTTGAGTTGAGAATCCAGGTGGATAGTTAATGATGATTCAGTCCAAAGGCATGAGATGGAAATTGTCGAGTGTAATGGTGTGTCCAATCCTGTTCCAATTCCTGGTTCAATTTCCTGGAATAATTCTTAAAGCACTTACAATTTGGCACCTAAGATTTGGGCATTACAGTACCCAGCCTCCGTACTTTTCTTAAGAGCACTGATGTAGCCAGCTCTTTGTAGGATTATACAATTTTATAGACCAGTGTGGAGGAGTCAGTGTTTCTAGACAAGCTGCATGATTAAAATAGCTAAAATCCAATGAATGAAAGGTAGGGGACAGCCAGACTGGGGTGTATTGGGCTACTTCATTTTAGATGTCCTCCAGAGTGTAATTGACTTGGAATAGAACTGTTTGATCAAATATTCATCAAAGCAATAGGAACTCCATACTTCTACCAGGACTCATTAAAATAACTTTATTATCCAAGAGGTTGCATACAGTCAATATGTCTTTCTGCCATATGCCATTACCTGGGGAGCATTTTACTCCACCCAAGGTTTAGACTAAACCAAGAAAAATAGAAAAAGAACTGTTAATGTCCATGCATTTCTCATTTCTATTGGATTAAAAAACAAACAACCTCATTATTTTCTTCTTCATCTTCTTTATAACCCCTCCTTGTACACAAGTAGAGATCTCAGAAAGCAGTCAGATCACAATATTTCTGGCAAAATCAACAGGAATTTGTGTCCTTCTGAACAGATAAAACACACTTATAATGGTATATTTACAGACCAAAATGGGAAGGCATAATAGATGTTCAATGATAGGGTTTACACACCCTTTAAAAGTAGAATTCCTTGACTTTGCTACTGCTAATTTTCTAATTATTGATTTTCACAAGTGTAGAGTATAGAATTTACCAGACACTGGAACAATTGTTCCTTTTGCGATACCACATTGTTAATTGAAATGTCTGTGCTCGCAAGCGTTATGTTAATAGGGAGGTTTTCAATTTGAATACACTACTGCACCTGCCTGAGAAAAAATTACGTTAAATTAAATATAATGCTGAGGTTTCTGTAAAAGAGAAAATAAAGCAGATGCTCACTGATTAAGAGTGCAGTGTTTAAGACAAGCTTTTGGTCGAATGCACATTTTTCCTGTCACTTAACAGCTGTTCAACAGTTTGTGTTCGAGATCATAGTAGTTACCACCTAGTTTATAATTAAAAGGAATAAATGTAATTACGTACAGCTTATTCAAAAGGTATTTTATAGGTTTTTATCTGGGGTGATGGGTGGACAAAATTATACAGGTTATGTTTAAAATGTGAAAAAGGAGTGCATCCAACTCATTTTGTGTTAAAAAAAGAGAAAAAAAACATTGGCCAAAACTGGTTTCTGGGTGTTTTTCCATTTAAAGAAAAAAGTGAGACAAATAATGAAACCTGAGAGGATATACATTACAAATAGGAAAATATTCCAAAAGCACAAAACAAGGGGCCATAGGCCCAAACTACACAGACCCACCAGAGGGATATTGGTAACTTGATCATGCAAGATGGATGAACATTCAGATTATATATAAGATTTGTACCAGTTGCAGTCTCTTATAAATTCTAGTCCTGATTAACACATATAAGAGAATTTTCCTATCTTTCCAAAAAGACTCTTTAATCAAGTGCTTTACCAACAATTTATGAGCCATTGACTGAATAGAGAAAATATTCGAAACAATGTGCCATATCTCAGACCCCGCAACTTAGTACAAGTAATATGAAAGTACTAGAAAGATAAGGTCTCTGACAACAATACATATGCAGCCAATTACTCAAATGATGGAAATACGGGGAAATATCAACCACAAAATAAGAGGCATTTAGCAAAAGAGGAAAAATAATGTTAGTTTTGGAATAAACCAGGCAGTCCAGCTATCAGAGAATGGAGAAGAGTACCAAGAACACATAGCAAGCTTCATATTGCAACTCCTCCCAAGATGCTGATGACCCTAGTGTGTCCAGGCTTTCCCTGGACCATACCCAGACTGTGCATGAAAAAGGTAACTAAGTCACAAATAAAAGAGTGGTGGGAGTACCTCAAATCAAGCCAAAGTTGACCCTGTGTGTGGAATTAAACCAGCTTGAGGATATCAAATTAAACATAACATTGGACATAGAAAAAAAACTAATTAGATAGGAGTCCACTAGAGCAAAGCCCACAGCATGCTCAAATCAGTCAAATTGAGATTAAAGAAGAGCTCATAATAAGAGAGTCAACAGAAGGGAATAGAGTGGACCATAGATCCAAAGAGGTAGAAAGTTTTGTAAAAGCAGAGACATTTTATAACATAGCAAAAGAAAGAGCTCTGTATAGAAGTCCAGTTACCTTGTTCCAAAATATTAAATTTAAAGGTAATCTATCCATGTTTAGTTTTTAAAAGAATAGACAAGGGTAAAACCTATGTCAAGTATTGTATTTCTATTGATGGTAAATCCAGTTGCTTCCTTCCATAGTGACAGAGGTCACTAAGATTGGAAAAAGGGGAATTTTCCCCAAAAGGGACACATACAGCAGTAAAAATCACTAAAAGACCTGGCTCTCTTACTACTCTATGAAAAGCTGACAAAAAGTTTGAGCAATAGCAGACCACATTTTCATGAAATGAACACTGAATAGACTCTTCTATGTTCACCAACCCATTATCTGGTCATCTTTGAAAGCTTCTTCAACAGTTCACAGATCTAGCTTTCTTTAAACCCTGATTGCTCCTTTATTTTGGCACCAAAACTATACATGGAGTCATGTGTAAGGTTTTAATGTCAAATTTGTAGTCAGTAGATGGAGAGGATGTTCATTACTTACCTTGACTAATTCACAGCCCCTAAACCTGTCCTTATGGATTAGTAGCCTCAGACTGGACTGGTTGCCTAAATTGGTTGAACTTGTCACATCATGTTCCATTTACAAGATACTTTATGGTTCTAAATATTGTGTGTGTGTGTGTGTGTGCAACTGTTGTTTTTTTTTTTTTTTTTTTTAAGCCAATGCTATAAAACATTATACATTTCAAACTTGCCTACCCGGCTTCTTCTGTCATTTGAAACCATCACTACTTCCCACACTACATATCTCACATCCTTTGTGTGTGAAATTCCCCCACCTACTAGATTGTAAGCTCTTCGGGGCAGGGTCCTCTCCTCCTGTATCACTGTCTGTATTAGTCTGTCATTTGCAATCCCTATTTAATGTACAGCGCTGCGTAATATGTTGGCGCTATATAAATCCTGTTTAATAATAATAATAATAATAATAATACATATCCTGAGAATGCATATACTAATAAAAACCTATAGTCAAAATTCTTGATAAAGTTATATTTTTCCTGGGAATATGTCATACATTTTATGCTGTCTTCAATCCACTTTTTTATTGCTCTATCTGGTGATTGAAGTTCCACTCACACAACATTACTTTTTACCACCTAAACTGTATCAAAAATTTTTTGTATATATTCTAAATACAGAGACACTTACCTGCAGAAGAGATCTGTAAAAATCCACCTGCCATATAAAATCCACTCTTCAATGGCATTATGTAATTACATGGTCTATCAAACTAATCTTATTTGAAAATGATGCTGATTTCTAAAAGAAGGGTATATCACAAGTAATATATGCAAGTAGTGTTGAGTGTTGCCAGTTTGACATTGCATCCCTTTTTGAAAAGCACGAACAGTGATATTTATTTCCTCTAGAATATGCATAACTTTTCTGAAGGTTACTTTTAAGTGTCATTACAATCCTCAAAAGGCATTTTGTTTCAAAGTGGAAGGAAATAAAATGTACCAAGTGTCTTAAGTCATCAGTGAATTGCATTTTTTTCTTTAATCCTGTAAGAAATTTGTCCATTTTTTATTGTTCTTTCTCTTTACATGAGAAAAAAATCACTTTGTTAACATGAAGCAGAGGAACTTAACTAAAGGTAATAATAATTTTCTTTGTAAATGTGACATTAAAGCAGTATTTTTAGTTTATTCAAATTCTTTCTGCTGTAAAGGGTAGTGACTTTTATAGTACAAATGCAGACATAATGGGCCTGGTTTGCTAAAGAAAGTGAACATGAGAAGGAATAAATCACTATAGTAGGCTTGGAAGGTTTGCATTAGAGCATGTGTGCCCAAACTGAGAATACCAGCAAATCATACACTAATGTGCAGTACATACACTGCAGTCCTGGTTTGTCATGCTTGTTATTTATACTGATTTCTTTCCTTCTGTACCTATAAGGAACTGTAAGCTATGTGCTTGTTAACATTTGACCCCAAAAAATTATGTTACCAGGATACTAAGAACAGCAGTTCATAAACAAAATCTATACTCTGTGATGTCAAATGTGTAAAGAAATGGTGTATTTATGGATATTTTATTATTAGAAACCTGTAAAAAGGCAGTTGTGCATAACATTGTACAGTACAAAAATGACATTTTTCTACCAATTTCACTAAAACATATGAATAATAATCTAGATTAGTTTAAAGTTGCACTAGGTGAAATCTTACGGGGTTAATAATATTGAATTGTTGACCTATGAAAAGAGTGCAACCATTTTAGGATTTAAGCAAGGATGAGATGATACTGGGGACTTCAAACAATTTAGAGAAAGCAATTTATAATTGGAAAGTAAGGTTAGCACATTTCTGCCTTGATGAAGTACATTAATTATGTGTGAAAAATGTTGGCATGTATTACCACACTGGCTGGGGGTGATTCTGCCCCCTGCTACTTGAGTGAGTATTGTCAGCTGACCACACAGAGAACAAATATAGAGAACCTTACACTGTGACCACTTCCTCAATAGGAATGATCCTGTAAAGAATGTTCAACAGATACGTGCAATATTAGATGGATTGTTTTGATATGTAGGATCTTTGGACAGTAGTTTGCTTTGGTAACATTGTCGTCTTATTGTGGACGGGTATGAGACTTATTGATGTGATTTTTGTAATTTCTTATAAATATACAAATAAACAAAGAGTTCTAAAGGCACACAATGCAATACTGTATACAATATTGCTGCCATAACCCATATGCATTAAATAAAATATTTAAATTTAGTTAAATTCTAATGGTATTTATTTAACCACCCATCTGTTTACGTGGTATGTCACTTCTCTCTTTCATGCCATCTGAAGAGGAAGTAAGACTATTTTCCCCAGGAGAGGCTTTGAAATCCAAAAACATGATTTGGCTTGAATGGAGTTTTATTTTGAGAATACAGCTGGGAGAAGGGGTCATGGGATTAAATCATTAGATATGAAAGAGTTCAGCATAACAGTAAATACTCCAAGAGATAGCACATGGGTAGTTACTTTCTCCAACAATAAATCCCATGCCATGGAAAGCCTGAATATATATTACAATACTGTACGCAATATAGGTATTATAACCCATTCCAATGTACCTAAATAATAGTTTGCATTGAAAGATTGGTATTTTTGCAACTGCAAAATAAAAAGAGATTAAGTGATACTTAATTATGGCCCTACTCTGTAGAAACCTGAGGACATCTTTCCAACCCTTTTCCCACATTGCTTTATAAGCAAATGAGGAATACACATTGTGCTATTGTTTTGTTTTCTCAGAGTTGCCCTTCATTTGAGATGACTTTGGTATTTACACATTGGCCCTGATTTATTAAAGCTCTCCAAGGCTGGAGAGGATAGACTTCCATCAAAGATGCTGGGTAATCCAGCAAACCTGGAATGGATCTGGTCCAGGATTCAAGACATTTGCTATAAATATGCAAATTATTTTGGAGAAATACATTCCAGGTTTGCTATATCACCCAGCTTCACTGATAAAAGTGTATCCTCTACAGCCTTGGAGAGCTTCAATAAATCAAGACCAATGCATCAACGGTGAAATCTATTTTAAAATGTCAGTGCAGGAGCTGGAGCTTATATTGTTGTCTGTTTGTGACTTAAAATACTCTTTAAAATGAACCATCATGATTATCATAGTGTATGTTCCAACAGTACTGGTAAGGATAGACATCATTTGATTAGTTAATGGCAAGGCCAGGGTATAGTCCTGGGATAGGTGGGGCTTTTTTTTTTTAATGAACAAAACTGGAAGCACAGAATAAAACCTGGACCTAAGATACACAGTAATCACTAGGCACAAAGGAGTTATTTAAAGAAAAATAAATGGTGTGTGCAGTTAATTAGCAGTGAGCTAGTTTATACATTTAGGTGGACATGACAGATTCACTTTTACTACTTTGATGCTAATGTTGCCTTCTTATTTAGGTGAGTATTATACATGTGAAATTAAGTTTTAGGACTTTTAAAACTTTTTGATGAAGATTTAAGAAGCTGAAGGACTGCCATTGTACTTTGCTCAGCAGTGATTTGCAAAATCTTAATATTAGACCATTTAATCCATAGACTGTTATTGCACCATTGCCTTATGTTTTCTGATAATGATTTCATTTCCAGTTCATTGTGATTATAAGCAGTTATCTCATTTTGCTTCCTAGCAACCGCTATAAATATTTTCAATATCCCATTATTATTCTTGTTATATACAATTAAAGATTCAGGCATATTATTCACATTTATACTGCAATTCTTTACAAGCCAACTTTGAATAGACTGTTACTTTTTCTGTGGCACAAAAAAAACAATTACGATATTCTGGATTTATTGTCACATCATTAATTTTTCTAAACATTACTGGACATTTGGGGAAAAATAGTACAAGCTGCTGAGAAAGCTACAGGAATCCATTGCTCTATAGCTGAATATGGTTTTATAGTTACATTCAAAATAGAATTAAAAAAGCATTTTAAATAGTCCATGTTAGGTAAAAAGAATTTAAAGAAATAATTAGAGAAAATACCCACCTTCTTCCCCTATGCCTACTCGTATGGGTGTAAACATCTGGATGGATCCCATATCATGTAAGGAGGGCTTGTACATCATTCATAAATACATTGTAAAATTGTCACAAAGTAATTTTTACTGTAACTCAGTAGAACAATCAAAGGAGTGCTCTTTTAGTTACTTGTGGTGGTCTACTTTTAAAGCAGTGAATCTGACATTTGGCAACCTTTCCTGCTGGAGAATCAATCACTGCCATTAAAAACACATGGACTTGGATAGTTCTCCACCAGAGAATGCTCCTTAATGTCAGATTCACTGCTTTATAAATATAATGACCCCAAAATGTCAGCTTCAGCAAGTGATTTTTTTTTCTTAGTAGCTACTTTTTTAAGTTCCTAATAAGCCTTAGCTAACTATAATTATACTTGAATCCTACACCATTTTGGGCTGTAAAGAATATATAGACAATGAACCAATATTGTATAAAATAATTGTACATACACAGAATAATATGTTCATATGAGTTTTCATAAAACATACATTTAATGTTTTTTAAATGGATACATATTGTAAATAGAAAAAAAAACTAGGTAGCAGAGGGTTTTTTTTGGCAAAAGTCTGTTTTGTGATAATGTTTGAAATAGGTAAGTATGCAATTAAATAAGGACATGTCGCATTCATGCAACTGGTTCATACCTCTTCTCCTCTTGTGGGGATTTTGGACTCAGAACTATAGATTTGGCTGTTGTAATACAGTGATTGTTCAGTAGTTCCAAGATATGTGAACACTTAGTAGTACAAGGAAACATAATAGTAAGATTTCTAAGTCTTAATTCCTGTTGTGTTTTGCCCTGTGAGGTAGAGCAGTGTTTCTACTGGTAACTGTGTGAAGTATGGTCTCCAGCTTGTTGTTGTGTCAAAGACTAGGACTTCCATTAATTCACAGCTCACCTAATATAGGAATCCCAACAGGGGAGAAACGTGTCTGGAATTGAGACTTATGAATTGACTATTCTGTACCCATATCTATGCCATTGTCACTAAATAGACTTTTGCCAAAAAAACCTTTGCTACCTAGTCACTTTCTTGTTACAATATTCTTCCTAGGGGTTGGCATTCATCCTAAATCTTGAGAAAGAAAGAAATAACACCTTAACTACAATCTATAATGCATAAATGTATTCATAGATTAAAGCCCTGTCCTTGGCTCCTTTCATGTGCCTATGCATCATGAGATTTCTACATTGTAATGAAAAAGAATTTGTTAAAATACCTTGTTTTTTCTCCCCTGTAAGCCAGACCCTTCCTCTATTGTCCAGTGGCCGGGATTATCAGAAAGACCTTGCTGGTTTCCTATTTATTGAAGTATTATTGGTGCTACATTGCACTTTATGTCATCAAAGGGTTGCAATCGACTGGGGAAAAAAAATGGGACAGGTTGTACGGAAAGGGCAATGTCTGTGGGGGTGAAGAATAGGTCTGCACTTGTTCCATTTAACCCATTAAGTACTGGTGAGAACCCCACTGCATAAATATATTCAAAAACAGCCAACATACTGTATGTAATAGGTGCAACTGAATGCAACTGTGCATTATTTTGTTTTTCATTAACTACAAGCTTTAAAAAGTGATGCACAGCAATCCTTCGCCTTTAGTAGTGAGAATCACCATATTTTGAGGCAAAGACAGTATCATTCACTAATCTCCAGCTGTTATTCTATATTAACAAGGTATGTTTTATTGTTTTAGAGTTAAAGAAAATATTTAATACAATGAAAAGTAAAAGCATATTTCCCTTAAGGAAAAGATACAAAATGTAATTGTTGCAGTTCTTTTGTTCTCTTTAAAAGCTGCAATTCTTATAGTATTTTATCAAACTCAATTCTTGGAGTGTAGGATTCCTGGTTCGCCACTGGAGCATTTTTAATTTCACAACAGGATTGTTTTAACTTAGCATTTATCATAAATATACAGTAGTCATAGCAGGCTAAGAATCGTATGTGAATCATTGGTTGTTCTCTCTAATTTTTAATTGAAAAAAAGTTAGATCTGATCATCTGAGTCGATTTTGACTCTGATCAGAGCTGTTCTGAGCTCAGATTTGAACTTTGACCACACTTAAATTCTTTCTTATTTGTCACAGGTGGTGGAAGGGAATTGACCTGAGAAGATTAGAAAATCTTCCTGTGCAAGAAATTGTTTTTTAATAATAAAGTTATTATTAGCCTCATAGGTAGCTTTCAAAAATCTAGCAACTTCCGGACCCAGGGAGTGCCGGATATTTGAAATTTCCGTATTTTTGTTCTACCTTCACACACAGGCCAGCCTTTCTCTCGCTGCACCCGCGGACATCTGGCACAGTTCAAGAGAGCAAGCAGCAGGGACGTATTTAGTGTAGTAAACAAGACCTAACAGCTGTTTCTGCAGAACAGCGCCATCAAAACATATGTGGCCAAACAGTGTACAATAGTACCTGTATTGAAAATGTGTGTCTAAAATTCATGCCCGAAATCTAAAGGAAACGGATTATCGATGTGTTCGATTGTCAACTGTATAAATTATTTAGAATATACATAATTGTTGTTATTATGAACCAATAATGACCATATAGTGCTGTCTGCAAACATGATATGTGGACTGATGTATGTAAAGCATGCTATAAAAATAAAATATTTATACAATATGCATAATATTATATACATAGTTTTAGTCATAACCCTTCTATTATGGGCAGCTTAAATATTTTCCTCTAACACTGTGTGTATATATATATATATATATATATATCAGCCGTAAATGCCCACACATACACTTTAACCTCTGCATACAACCACTAGCTGGCTGTTTATATGTTGAAAATGCATACTCACCTTAAGTTAATACATTATTTTTCTTTATGATACTCTTCTGCCCACATCGTTTGAACACTCTAGGGAGACTGGTTGTATACCTTTTTAGTTCTAGAAAATTAAATGATTGTGAAACTCTCCTATAGCTTTATGGGAAAAGAAAACATTTTGGAACGGATCACTAACTCACATTTATTGTCTGTCAACTTACAGAACTCATCCCACTTCTTCAGCGGCATAGCATTAGAATTTCCATTAGTATACTATTTGAGGCATGCAGGAATATAATGATGTGTTTGGACTTTTTAACATTGTCTTTAAACTGAATTACAAACCATAAGTAATCATCAGTAATTCTCAGTTTTCTATACTGGAAATTATTTTTAATAGTTACTTTTCTGGTTTGTGTGTAGCTTATAAAGTGGACGTCATTCATAACAGATAAACAAGATAGGTATACAGTAGGTGAGCAAAATTAACCTTAATTTTATGGAATAATTGAAAACAATAGTTTCATATGACCTGACAAATTGTAGAATACAGCTGTGCAATTGCTCTCATGAGAAATAGTTCATCTGAGGAAACATACTGAAAATGTTATCACCGTACTACATACCAATTAATTTTTTATGGCCGCATCCTTCCAGTTAGATTAAGATTCACTATGTGTTTCTACAAAATAAACAGAACCATAAAGAAGTGTTATATTTTTTCCTTTATATTTACAGTAGCTTAGCAACTGTATTAGCATAATGTTTAAGTTACCTTGTGTTTTAAAATTAAATTGTCTAGCTTACACAAATGTTTCCAGCAAAATGTTAATATACTGAGTTATATTAGATTCTGAATTTTTTATCTTTACATTGGTAATTTAGGCCTTTGTATGTTTTGTGATAAACCTGCAGGTTTATTACCTCTTGAAGATTGATTTATTGGTATAAGCCTTCTATTTATTCCATCCAGTGCTTGTCTACTTATAGGAGAACAATGGATATTAGTTGATCAATGCCTGTTACCTGCAGTTTCATTAGAACCGGAACAAGATCAGGATGTTTAAAGAGTATCTATAATCTAACTAAACATCCATATTAGATCGAAGTTGGGAAGGAAGTTTACATTCTCATTTATTTGTTTCAAGCAGACTTCCTGATATAAAAAGTCATTATGCATCTGCTATTCACACCATCATTAAACAAATGTATAAAATGGTGTTCTTACTTCCATTTTGTAGGAAGCCAAAACTGTAAATTAAAAAGAAATTAATCTTTACAGCAAAGAGTAGACATTCTGATATTGGAGAACTAAATGTAACCCAAAGATCCTTGCCTATTGGAGCACTGCAAAGAAACTGACATGAATGAAGTATTGTTGATGGACTACATTTCCATCTCTGGAGCATGTAGGCACATATCCTTTGGTGTGCAGAAACTGTTAATTTTGGAAGGTTAATGCTAAAAACTCTCATCATTTTTTTCTGGCAATGGGCAAAGGTGGTACATACAGGTTTCCCCTCCTGCCCTCTTGCTGGATTGTTTTAACACAATGACAGGAGTTCTGCCTAGATGAGCTCATGTTATTGTTCAGCCAAACAGGCCACTGTAATATGACAACTGTCATGGTTCTGGGTTAGCCGAGTGTGTGACTGAGGCAGTCAATTAAAATGATTCCAGTCTTTTGACTGGAATCATTTTAATTCAGAATTATTTAGCTCCAAACACCTCTAGGTATGATAAACCGTAGCACCAAAGGAAGAACTGCTTTGGAGAAAAGTAAAGCACACAGAGTAATAGCATGTGAACAGGATTGGGATAAGGTTACAAACCTGATGATTCTGTTATTCATTTGTTTTTGGGCTCACCTTAGCAGGCTGCACTAATATGTGTGGTTCATTAAAAACAGATTTTGTTTCTTTATGTTGATATGTTCTGGTTACATTGTATACATTTCTTCAAGGCCCCTTTCATAATAAAAAAATAACCTAATAGGATCTTTTAGTAGTTAAGTAGTTAGCTAGGCTTAAAAAGCAAAGATCCATTAAGGACAGTCTTTCACACCAAAATATGTAGAGTTAGTATAGAAGTCAGTCGAACTCCATTGTGTAGTTTTCTTTGTTGTCTCACGTTTAGAGCTATTGAAGTTCTATAGAGGCCCTGATTCTTTTAGCAATATACCTCATTATAAAGTTTCACTGGCATATGGCAATACAGGTAAAATGTGTAATTGTATCCTTCTGCTCTGCGATGTAGCTATATGCTGTAGAACAGTAGTCCCCAACCTTTCTGACATTTATCTACATCCTATACTACTCTGCTGTTATCTCCACCTGGTGGGCTGTCCGGTGGCAGAGATGCTGGGAATGGCAGAGAAGTGTAAGCCTTACATACATGGCTGTCTATTCTCTGCAGCTCCTGTGTAAGTAGTGTGAGGACAGCGGCCCCGGCTCCCGCTGGTTGCGCTCCTGCTGTCACACAGTCACTAGCTTTAGAGCAGTGTAAGAAGGGCCTGCTTTTGCCTCCTGGTATTTGCGGCCCCCAACTCACCACCTACGGACCAGCACCGATCCAAGGCCTTGGGGTTGGGGACCACTGCTTTAGAAGGCGCTTTCCAAATTACTACAAACAGTTGTTCAACACATAGGATTAACACTTTGTACAGAAAACACATGACACTCCAGCACCCACTATTTGCTCGTGAGTTTGAGACCTTCAATGGTTGATGATGTTCACCTATATTCTGTGATTAAACAGCACATTTGAATGAGAGTAGCTTTCCCATCAAATCAGGCAATAAACGTAACTATATTCCCTTTCTGTCAAAAGCTGCTTTATTATTAGAATTACAAACCAATTTGCTCCAACCTTGAGTCTGTCAGCATCAATCATGTAATCACCTGGCATTTTCCTTAGCAGTTACAAGATAGATTGCTATTTTACACTAATTTTATTTGATAGAAGAAAACGTTAGATCGATTGCACCTAATCATAGATTCTGTGTATAAAAAGAATGTAATGATTATGATGCTTCAGTTAATGAATAAACCATATGGCACCAATCCATTTCTATTGCCATCAAACATATGTATATCAGTACTTTGATAACTTCAAATTAAATATAAAGGCACTCGGCATCAGGCAGTTCTATTTTGCATTTCTTTCTGTAAAAGATAATAGTTTTGTATTTAGTTTGCACCTTCGTGCTAACAAAATCATTTAGGCCACACAGAATGAATACATTTGTGCCAGGGACTCCAGCCTAACTGTGAATGTACTAGTGAAAGAAATAAATATGAAGTGACAAACCTTTCAAAGGATTTATAATTATGATCAGTGTGTCTAGTGATCTCCAGACTATTTTCACACTTCACAAGTCCATTATACCTGGTTTAGCTTTCAAGCCACCAGTGAACCCTTCAGCAGCTCATAAGCAATAAATCAGCATTACTACTCTGTCCAGTATGCAGGAATATGATCCAGGAAACTGTAATGCTAGGGCTAAAAATAGTGAAATAGCCTTACTGACTATGCAGTATGAGACAGATGTATGAATTAAAGCAATTGCTTTTATTGCCTAAATTATTATTTAATTTATAGAGATGTGTAGTATGTTGGCACATTAAAAATAGATAATAATTAAAAATATTTTGACTTTAAATGTTTTTGGAATTTCTGATCAGAACATTTCCACCCTGTATTTGATAATACCTGAATCCACCGAAATAAAACAAACCATGTTTTTCTTTGTTTTTATTTACATCACAAATGTGTATATTTATATTAAATTCCTTATTATATTTCATTCTAGACATTAAATGTACGCTCAGAAGTATTTTTCCCAACCAAAGAAGATTCTTACCAACAAACAGGTCTTTCTTTTCATCGCCATGCATTTATTGCCAAGGTAAGCCTATCTATGTTTATCTATAAAAAAAATATATTATTTTTTGTGAATATATCATTTTCTTTTACCTTCAGCCATCTACCAAAGCAGAGACGTTGCTAATTGTGCACTGACTGCCTAATAATGTATTAATATATGTTCTTGTGTTAACAAAGTCCAGAATCTTGTCTTCTGATTTTTCAGCTTGCATTTAAGCCCTGAAGAAGGGGGATGACTTTACCCTGAAAAATATTTGCTTGTTGTGTTAAATTTAAATATAGGATTTACTCTCGACCCCACACATTTCTTTTATTTTTTTATAAAAAAATCATATCTCCATCAGTCCCCTGTGAATGAATTCACAAATGGCCCTACCACATTCACACATATGAAAGAAGGGAAGATCATAATTAACTTACCAGTATATTTTGGTATCATGGAAGAAAATTGCAGCATCTGGAAGAAAACTTATAAAGTCTCAGGAGTAGCAATCCCTGAACTGCAAATAAAGATTCTAGCCTTATAACATTTAGAATTCAGTTTTTTAAAAAAATGTTTAAAAGCTGAAACATTTTTTAAAAGTGTAAAACTAAAAAATAATTTTACAGTTAGATTTATATAAACTATTATTTTTATATGTTTATAAGGCTACCCTTTTCCGCTTTACTGCATCTGTGTTAAAGAGAAAACTTCCCCCAGAATGACGTCATGATACCAGAACCTGCCCACTGTCCCATCGCAGGTCTGAGCCTGTGATGGGAGATTGGGTGGCTGCTGCACCCTCACCTTCTGGCGAACTGTCTAAACTCTGTCTAGTCCTCTGCCGTGGACCACCAAAAAATTATTTTCAAAATAAGAGTGGGCGCGCATAACAATTCCCAAAAAAAAGTGAGGGCACAGTGTTCCCAACCGTGCCCACCCCACTACACCCCTGATATTAATGAACTATGAGCCATGGATTTAGTAATTGTAGCAGAGGTTCCCTGGTATTTCAAAGGGTTTACCTGTGTGCAAAAGGTTGAGAAAGGCTGGTCTAGAAAAATGTATGATGCTAAGTGATGACAGTGTGTGTGGGTGTGGGGCGGGGTGTGAGTGACTGCTCTTGACTATGTTAATCAATAGAAATCCCGGCACTATATAAGCAGTCCAGCCCTCTAATGATCATTAACAAATATAAATGCTCACCACTCATTTTATTGATAGCACGTTGTATGCAAACAGTAGTAACACTGGTGAGTGAATAATAATAGCGGGAAGTAGCTGCCTACTGTTTTTTTTAAGGTCCAATCAGTTGGCAAAGCAAGCTTTGGTTTGGCCTTAGCCAAGTGAGATTGTTTTTTCAAAGCAAGCAAAAAAATGTTTGAACAATACTAGTGCTATACACATCCCATAATTAAAAAACTATTGAAATTAAATAGTTTAATGAAATTAAATAGTTTATTAATCTTTTATTCATTCAGAGAATGAAGTAAGGTAGATGTCAAGCTAATTTTACCATTTAAGAAAAATATTATCATTGTTTCATAACTTTTATTGCCATATGTGAAATTTAAATGTATTCCATTGATCTATCAACCTAATATTACCATATAGAACTTCTAGCCTAGCTTTTTCTTTCCTCCTTTTTTTTTTATTTATTTATTTATTTTTTTTAATGCATGTACAGGAAATTTAGTACAGCTCTTGAAATAAAGGCAGACAAAACATTTTCCCCAAGCAAAAAAAGAACAATTAGAACCAGCACAACGTAGTGTATAGATCATTCTCAGTGAGACTGCACAAACTGGCCATTCCTGCTTGAGATCCTCGAAATAGCCAAAGCTATTTCCACAATGCTTCAATCATTGATTACATATTATGTTTAAAAAAAAGAAACAAAACCAGGGAGTCACTGACAACACGCAACAAAAAATATTTACAAGCATTCTCAGATGCTTAGACAGCATAAGTGTCAGAGGCCTTGCAAAATAAACTGTGGAACACATCAGACTGTGTGAGCACCTGACAGTCATAATACACAGCACCTGGGTTTTTAGTACACATTTAAAACTTTACTATAATACACGACAATGTTCAAACTTCAAATTAGGTTTGATTTTTTTCCTGTATTTTTCTATTTTTAATAAAACTTTTTTAACTAATAAAACACAGTGCTTTACCCAGTTAGGAATTCATACCCTTATTTGCACATAGGATGGCTACATCTATAAAATGTGAATTAATAAAAAAATGATTTATGCTTTTTAGGTATCATTTTATGAGTGTATCTGCTGTTTGATAACAATGATGCAATCACGTGAAATGCGGACTTTGCACTTTTTGATTCTCCTGAACATTTGCCAATAGGTTTAAGTGACCTGCAGAGAACACACCTTTTAGGCAAAGTACACATGTGCAATGGTTCTCTTCCAATAATTGGCTCAGGTCTGACATCGGACGAAAATCTTTCGTTTGTATAGTGCTCATCGTCCATCGCCTGAACAACCGTCCTGGCGGATCCAAGGAGGATGGACCATCATAATGGAAGTGAAGGAGAGACAGGGCAGTGAGTAGCCGCTCCATCATTCTTCCCCTCCCCTCTCCATAGAGCAAAACGGTGCTGTATGTACAGCACTTGTTCATGCATCGTGCAGTTGTTTGTCGTTTAAAAGGATAGTGAAAGATGAAACCTCAATGCAGATAAAGTTCTAATGAGTAGGGATAAGCTGAATTGACAGCTAATTGACAGTCAATTCAATTTCTGGAAAAATTACCATTTTGGTGAAATGCCATGTGAATAGGTAAGTCAAAATTAAGTGGTGAGTGGATTTTACAATAAAGAAAGAGAAAAATACCTGACTGCATAACAGGTAAAATGAAAAATATCTAACTGACAGTACAAAATAATCAAACATTTGTGAATAGGTCGGGAAGTAAAAATACAAAATAAGTTCCTTTGACATGCCATTTTTCTGCCTCCATCTTTCTTTTCCCCTAGAAGGCCAGAATCATAAATTACTTAGTCATGTAGTTACATTGCTGCTTTTCATCTATGTACAGTCTGAATGAATAATAAGGAGAGGACTAGGGACCTGCTTTATCCTACCTGCATCAGGCTGATACCATTGTTCTCCCAGACTCATTGTGGTTAATTAAATAAGAAGTTGAGAGTCGTCAAATAATTAGTGTATGTATTCACTTCAATTATCCATAAAAGAAATGTATTTTTGGCATCATTTTCCCAAAAGCAGCATAAAAAGGTGAAGACATCACCATTTTTACTGTTGTGAAAATTGCAGTGTGATTTTAATTGAACTTGTTAAAGAAGTGTATTTCATTAATTCAGACATATAAATTAAATACAAACATAAAATGTCAAACCTAACAGTATCTCGTATGTAACCCGGGGACTACCTGTATATATATATAAATAATCCTTGATCATAATTTCCAATCGTGTCAAAAGCAATTTACTTTTCAATTTTTTACCCAAAATTATGTATTATGCAAAATTTTATTTGATGATTTTATATTTTAAGGGAATAGTCAAACATTTTATTGTGTGCAGCAGTCTCAGCTTCTTTAGTAAATCAGTTTCCTTCCTTGAGACAGACATTGAAATTGTACAATGGCACTGTTGTTTGACAGGACTGTCTATAGATAAAAAAAAATTTCTATTAATTTAATGGAAAGTTTATGTATATTGTGACATATCAACAATGTATTCATACAACTTGCAAATCTAACTAATAGGTCTTCTTTAAATTGTGAGTTAAACCTATTTAAATAATAGCAGATACTATTTTATACAATTTGTATTCATTTTATTCTAGGAAAGGTTTTTAGATGGTTTGTTTCGACAAGAAACAAACTACCACTTAATTTCAAAATGATATATGTCTTGTCTAAGTCCACAGGGAGAAATGCAGGTGCATATATGAAATTCATTGTTCCGCTAGAGTATATCTGTGATAAATCCACCCTGATTGTGCTCAGTTTATTCTGAGGAAATTTTTGTGCTCAAAGATTTACTGTTGGATACCCAAATTCCCTTCTTGTTGGACAGCTGTGATCATAATATCCTGACTTCATAAAGATGAGCAATCTGTTCCCTCTAAAGGGAGTACTAATGGCAATCTGTTTATAGATTTAATTTCTTAAAATGACCTGTATTTAAGAACCAGAAAATCTTCTTATGATTAACCCTCTGTGTATTAATATATGCTTATATCAAGCATTTACCTAAACACAATCTAAGCTAGTTTAAAGTAAAAATGGAGGCCATCTCTGAAAGAAAATATGAAATCAGCGGTCTGGACTATGCTTGTGTTTTTAGCCTTAAAGTGAACCTATTCCAGACGATGCATGCTTTACACAAAAGTATTAATGTATTTATATTTTCTAAATCAGTAAAAGCAATACCCTAATTCATCTATGTAGCTAAAGGCGTTGTGAAGAAATGCATTTTCAACATTATCAACAGAAAGAGAGAACACCAGGGAGAAACTAGAGTTATTATTTTCTGCAATAGCACACTAACATAAAGTGATACATTTTACTGATTTGGCATTACCCCTATCTTATCTTTACTAAATTAGTCCTACATGTTCTTAACATGTTTTATTGTTCACTCTAAAGTCACTTATATGGTAGGTGCATAAAAAAGATTGCTAAAATAGGCAAAAAGCACCAACAAAATCATGAAGAATCTATGTGTGCAGTAAATGTATACAAATGCATAGATCATCTCACATCTCAAATTACTGGTTTATTTACTGCATATCCGGGAATATTATTATGGACCTATGGAATACATATAAACTAGATTGCATACTAGCATGAAAAAAGGCTTTAGGTAAGATTTTACCCAGGTGATGATAAGGTAATGTGGGAATGAACTGGTATGAGCGTAACAAAATAAGTTACACCATTCTGTCATGGCCAATCAAGATGGTTGAAGATTGTAAAGAGGAAGAAAACAGGGGTAGGCGTGTGTAGCACAGGTTTAGTTTTGCTTTAACAAGCATCTTGGTGGCAGCATTTACATTAATTTTATAGAAGATTTTGTCTTGTGAATTTTGGGAAGATAATTAGGTAATTTCGCTTAGCAAAGTGAAATTTCAATTTCAAGGGATATTTAGCTTAGTGAATGTGTTAAAAAATCACT